>NC_067207.1:8083269-8150613 GCF_026262505.1 Trichomonas vaginalis G3 | reverse complement strand
TTACTTCAGTGTTGAGGTTTGAGAAACCAAAGTCTAAGTCAACTTTGTCTTTGCAAAATTCGGCGAATGACGTTTTATTTGTTCCCTTTACGTCTGTAAGAGTGAATGGGTCTTGTGTTGGTGCAATGACTAAGTTATTTTTGCTTGGAGTAAGTTCGATAGAAATTTTTCCTGCCCAGTTTGGCAAGTATCTTAAAAACCTGAAGATGAGGAAAGATGACAAAGGAACTCTAAGTTTCAGTTTTACTTTAGTGGCAGCAGTTCCATCTGAACCAGAAAGGTTAACATAAACTCCTGGAACGTTAGGGTCAAGTCTTCTTATTTTCTCAATAGTTGCATACTGGTCTGTTTGTTCTCTAGCTTGTGGTTGTACTGAGTTTCTTAAAGCGAACCATTCATAGTTTGCCCATGTTACTGTTTGAACTAAGTCAGAGTTAGAATATATCTTATATCCCATGAAAACTTCTGGAGCATATTGGTATCCGACATAGAAAATTCCATTGCAACCTTTCTTTTCAGACAACTTGGCAGAAGGTTTTATTTCAATGTCTTGTTCCACGTATAAGAAAGAGTTGTCAATAGAAATAATATGAAACCTGTCGCAAGCAATATCTACTGTTGTTGAAGAACCTTCTCCAAACTCACCTACGTTTCCATAAGAAACAGCAGTTGTATATTCGTAAGTTCCAGGAACTATTTCTGACCTTCTAATGGCATTGTCGCATTCGTTATACCATTCGGAAACATTTCCATTCATGGCATCCAAAACTGTTGGCGTTATATTCTGAGCGGCGTACATTTCATATGGGTAAAAATATAGAATAGTTGGATTTATATGTCATAATAGAACCCACTCGGACCAAGCTTTACTTTCTTCCTGACTGAGTTTTTAACTCTTCTTTTTCCTTCATTGCCACTACTTTCACTAGATGAAGTTACTTCTTCACTACTTTCACTTTGTTCTACTCTTCTCTTCTTCTTTGGTGTCGCTTTTGGTAACTTGCCCTCTGCTTCAAGTTGTTGCATCTTTGCCTCATGTTCACCTAGTATGTTGTAAATTTCCCATGTCCTTTTTGCCTTTGGGCTCTGGTCGCCCATCTCAGGTAACCTATATCCTAGAAAGATTTTGTCATAGTTTGTATTTGAGTCTTCGCGTATTGTTTGCATGACTCTTTCCTGAGTTTCCGGTTCAAGCTCTTCAAACAGAGCTTGTCCATATGGAATAAGCTCGTTTCCAAATATATGTTTTTGTAGCCATTCTGGTTTTCTTTCCATGTTACCAATAATATCTTTTGTGAATGGGAAAGCTTTTACCCAATGTTTCAGTCTTTCGTCATTTATTTCTGTAGTTGGTTTTATTTTGTCAAGGAACATGTTTTTCAATACTAACATTTCATTTGGTACTGTCCATTTGAGTTTTCTTAAATATTCATCCCTTCTCGGTTCATTGTCTGCAAAGTAAGTTTTTATGACATTTTGTAAACTTTCGTTTGCAAGGTCATGTACAATAGGTTCTCTTCCTTCTCTCTCCCTAACTGTCTTTCTAAACTCTTCACCAAATATACCATCTCTATGGTTCTGTGTAGTTCTTTGAGATAAATGTTTTAGAACGTCAGGTGTTATATTTCCATCAGCCATGTTCATTTCATACTGGTTCAAAATATCTGCATCTTTCATATCTTTCAATGGCATTAAAGCCGCGCTGAAAATACCAGCTATATCTGGTTCACCATTCACTTCCATTGCGTCTACAACTTCTTGGAATTGTGGTTGTAAGTTTATGAACCACCTATCCGGATTAGCTTTATGACCCCATCTCATTGTAGTTCCATAGTCTGCAGAAACAAAAGTAGGTTTGTTTCCATATTGGTTAGGTTCTGAATGAACTTTAAACAATGTTTCATTTCTATATGTTTTGTTGAAATTTAACCTTTTATTTTCACCGAGTTCAGCCAAAGATTGAACGTTATATGGTCGTAAGTAAAAAGGATTGTTGTATTTGCGTACATTATCTTTCAGTACTTCCATTCTATGCTGAATATTTTCATCTGATGTTGGAGTCTTTTGTATGTCGGCAAACATTTTTCGATATTCTTCTACTATGTCAGCCGAATTTTTTTTAGACTCTTGGAAAGATTCCATATTCACCTCATACTCTTGTTGAGGGTCAAGATTTTTCGGCTGTTCCAAATCTTCATCTAGTTCTGTGAGGTTAGTTTCCAAAGGAGGGACTTGTTCGTTTCCTTCAGGCTCTTCTAGCTGTTGTTGCTGAACTATTTCTTCCATGTCTGGTTGTATCTGAACTTCTTCCTGTTGAGTTTCTTGTACCTCATCTGCTGGCATTTCATATATTCCGAGACCGTTTTTAAAAAGTTCCCTATCTAAGTCATCCGGACTCATAAACCTTTCTTCTTTCGTTCCGTCTCTATTTTTTACGCGTTTCATGAAGAGAGTTGAATTGTCATTTAGCTCTGACACCAAATATCTCGGAGTAAATTCGTTCATGTCATTTGGATGATATGCTATTAAATCATATCCCTTAGCGAGCTTGTATTTTCCAGGTTTGAAATTATATCCCATTTGGTGCTGAACCATAAAGCTAAATAGGTTCGGGTCTGTATTTCCTTCCTTGAACTTTCTAATAGCTTCTTTATATCTGTCACTAAAGTCAAGAGTATCTGGGTAACCATATTCTTCCTTAAGCATTTTTAAGAAATCTTGGTTTCCTTGTTCTCTACTTCTTTTATGTCCTTGCTCTGTTTGTGGTTGTTGTGCTGGTTGTGGAGGTGGTTGTTGTGCAGGGTTTTGAACTGTTGGTTGCTGTGCTGGTTGTGGAGGTGGTTGTTGTGCAGGGTTTTGAACTGTTGGTTGCTGTGCTGGTTGTGGAGGTGGTTGTTGTGCTGGTTGTTGTTGTTGTTGTGGTGCTGGATTTTGAACTGTTGGTTGTTGTGTTGGTTTTGGTGCATGCCTGTGTCTGTGTCCATGTGACGATGTAAATGTTTTAGGTAGTCCTGGTGCAGGTGCTTCTCTTGGAGGGTTTGGTGGTATATAAGTTCCACTAGCTAGTATATAAGTTCCACCAGCTGGTATATAAGTTCCACCAGCTGGCACATATGTTCCATCTGCAGCATAATGTCCTACCTGACTTTTCGTTCTTAAGAAAGCATTTACTAGGTCTCTTTTGGTCTGTTGTAACTCTTTTTCTTGACTTTCCACAACAGCTGTTCTAACGGCGTCATGGGCACTTTGAACTGCCTGTCTCGTTGCTGCATCTGTTATTTTCGTCATATTTTGTGCTACTTCTTTTAACTCTTTGTCGAAACCTTCAGACTTCAGTTTCTTTCCAGATGAGAAGTCGTTCACTAGTTTCACCTTACTATGAAGAGCTTCGAAGGCGTTCTTAAAGTCAGCATTCGTTAAAGCTTCATTTGAACTGTCTTCATCCGCTTGTATTTTTGTCCTTATTGACCCTATAAGTTGGGCTGCTTTAGCGTTGGCTTGGGCGTCTAACCAGTCATTATTAGCTTTTATATATTCTGCGCTTTTCATTGCCTTTTGCATGGCTGCGTCGTTATTTTTACTTTCTTGTGCTAAGTTTTCATACTGTACGGTTTGGTTTTGCAACTGTAAAAGTTTTTCTGCCTTTACATTTGCTTCAACTTCTTTTTTATACTCATCGCTATCCATATATGTCTTCAGGGCTTTTTGTTTTATTTCTTCATCTTTCAGTACTTTATATTGAGTAGTATGGTTTTTCAAATTTATAACATCTTGTTCCATTTTTGCTACTTCTGCTGCTTTTTCTGACACTTTTTTCGCATATTCCTCTGTACTTAGTTCTTTCAGTTGTTCTTCTTTCTTCTTTTTCTCTACGTTTAACTCATTGAGTTTCTTTGTGTGTCTGTCATATTCTAGTTTCTTTTCGTTTTCACTTATTTGTTTCTGTATGTCTATGTTTGACTTTTTGACATCTGTTATTTGATTTTTGAGTGAACTCAAATTCATTTGACTTTGAGGGTTATAAGCTGTTCCGTCTGCAGCTCCACCATAGCCTGCCATTTTCGCTAAAAGTGCCGCTCTTAAACCTCCACTCTGTGCACCAATAACTCGGTTTAAAAGCATAGGGTTGCTTGACATTTGTTGCAACATAGTGGGGTCATTCAGCATTTGTTGTTGCAACTGTTGTTGTGGTGTCAGTTTTACTATTGGATGTTTCAATGCTCCCTTCCTCTTACGTATATTCTTACGTAGCTTACGTGGCATTTTAAGTGAAGTTAAAAAGCGGTTTTATACTAAACATCTTCGGGGCTAGAGGGCGCAACGCGCCTGGAAGCCCCACTACCTTTTTTTTTCAAGTAGATGTGATTTGATTCTGTACAACTAAATATTAATATATTTAAAACATTGTAGAATTAAAATTTTTGACGATATCAATTTATAAAAAAAATGCAAGCGAATCCTTTTAATAAAGCTAAGATACGATTTGCTTCACTTTGTCCACCTAGTAAAGTGTTCAACACAGGGAGCATGGACTGGGAAGCATGTGGGCTACTTGCATTAGCCGGTAAAGGCACAATTTATCTCTATAAAACTACTAAAAATGATATTTCTTTCTTATGATCCATTGAAATTCTAAATTCTAACATAACTTGCCTTAAATTCCACTATGAGCTACCTTATCTTGCAATTTCAGACGATTGCGGAAGAGTTTTGTTATGGGATTGTGAATCAGGTCTTACACTCGGAATCACTCGTCAAGTATCTGAAGCTCAGTATGTATCGGAGCTTCAATGGTCCCGTAAAATCGTTTTAGGCTTTGCAGAACCAAATACAATTTATAGTATCGATTTTTGGCCGTATGAAGCTGAAGATCAAGCGAAAAACTCACGAATACTTTGGAAGATAGATGTTCCTGGTACATATACAAGGATGGCTGTTAATAGTTCAGATATATTCACTGCAATTCTATATTCTAATGGTCCATCCTTTACAATTATCACGTCAAAGAATGCCAAGCAGGCTCCAACATCTCAATCTCAATCCCATACTTTAGATAAATCAGAAAAAATCGTAGAAATTCAACATCATCCCCATATTAGTAATATTTTATTAATTATGCTTGAAGGAAAAATACTTACGTTTAACATAGCGACCAAATCTGGCCGAAATCTTGTAATCGATGAATCATCCCAATCATCTTTCCATAAACTGCTTCCTTCTTTAACAAATGACAACGAAATTACAGTTTATGGTCAAGACTCGTCACTCAGTATCTATATCTGTAACGAAGACTACATTTTTACAAAATCAGGAACAATAAAATTGAAAAGAGAGCTGTTTGACTTAAAATCGAAGTATTTACCACTATCCGCTGCATGTAACCGTGCACTTCCCGAGCGATACATCGCGTTCTCTCCATCAAATGGCTTAGTTATGTTTGCCATAAAAGATGATATACCTTACGTCATCGCGCAGTCTCAAATTATACCACAGATACCAACCTGTTACGATTTCTACGACGGAATCCTTGCTTTCGGCACTCCAACCGGAAAGATAATTTTCGCAGACGTTTCAGAAGGGAAATACACACAGAACTACCTTGCATCCAGCACATCCATTGAAAAGATCAAGTTCCTTACCAAAGATGTCCTTCTGTGGTACTCAAAAACCGAGTGTGGATCAATAAATCTTCCCAAGCGCCAAGTTATTCCAATCCACACTCGCCTTGGCCCTGCCACAGACCTAATATGTTCAGAGGAGCTCGGCGTTTTCGTCCACGGCAAATACGACCTTGGTATTTTTTATGATGTCAAACAAAAGCCGATGACTCTTCAAACATCCATCACCGCTGTTGCAGTCCAAGTATCCAGAATACCAGCAACATGTTTCCAAGGCGATACTCCCAATTTCGCCGTATTATTATCTACCGGAGAAATCCAAGTCTACACATACAAGAACGGCATAGCACAGATGCCTGTTCTGAGGCTGCGTAACTCACGGGAGAACTCCAGGACAACTTGTCTTGCTTGGAAAGGCGATTGCATCATAACTGCTGACACAGACGGCGTAATTATGTTTTACGACTTTGCTTTCGGTACATCGAAGCAAACATACTCTCCTTTCATCGACATAGACAGGATAGAGTTCGAGAGATCATCCAGCGGATTGTACGTACACGCGAGAGACGGAAAATTTGGTTTTTCACTTGAAAAAGTGGAAAGTTGTCCTTTTTCTGTTTCCTCATTCGCTGTAACAGGAAATGGACTCGTCCTCGTCTCCCCGCTCAATGACGAAGCCGTGAAATTCGTTATTGCAAGAGACTGGAGATCTGTAAAAAGAATCACTTCACCTGCCCTCTTAAAACCGCTAAAAACCGCCCAGCAACGGTTAGAGCTTATGGGTGAGCAATTATTAACGAATCCTACTACAGGAACATGGTCAGAAGCACTTCAAATAGCTGAGATAGCTAATGACCATGGATTTCCAACTGATTCCATTATTTGGAAGTGTGTTTCACGTAGTTTGGGAGGTCCGAGGTTGCAAGCACGCATTCCATGTTTGGAGGGAAAGAAGAAGTTGTTTCCGCGTTGAGGATTCAATCTTCTCTGTTTTCTCCTGCAGATACTCCGATTTCTGCCATTTTCAACTTGTTGTTCAAGTTCAGAATGGGTGATAGAAGAGGAGCTGTCGAAGTTTTCAAGAGTCTCTCCAACAAAAGCGAGTTCACAATAGTGGCAAGCATTTGTTCGGCGTTGCTTCTCGGTTACGAAGATAAAATTTTGCCACAAAACGTGACAGAATTTTTGATAACAACCGCTGTTCCACTTTTTGCACAGCACAGATTTATAGAAGGCTGTATATTGATGCATTTAGCTGGCGCTAATCTTTCTGCCGCAAGATATCTTCAGGACAACGGAAGATGGGAAGATTCTGTCGAAGTCTGCAAATTGGAAGAGTTTTCGAATGAGTCGAAGAGTTTGTTGAGAAGAGCCGCCCACCACTTCTTGGATACTGGAAATGCAATGAACGCTTTGTTGCTGTTCATATCAATAAGAGATTTCCATCCTGCTTTGGCAATTTTGATGCAGATAAAATACAAAGCTCTCGCGTTTCATTTGATGATGTTCTTGGATAGGGCTGATGTAATTAAGCCGTACGACGAAGACACTTCGAGATACGCAACACAGTTTGCGGATTTGGATACTTTGAGACAGGATATAATTGTCAAATATGACAAAATAATTAAGAAATAATTTTATTTGTATATTTATTTTCTTTATTTATAAAAAAAAGTCGAAAAAAAATGAAATTGTTTATATCGCATTTTCAATGATCTTTCAAGCCAGTTGTCAGATAGAAAAAAATTACGCATTTAACAAAGTTAAAGGGGAAAAGCATCCTGAAATTACGAAACATTTTAAAAAAAAATAAAAAAAAAATAAAGTGGGAAAGTCTGGAAATGATATGCTATGTATTGTAATTTTCAAAACTCAGCTTTCTAATGGAGCTATCACTTGTTACGTAAACTATATATATCGAATCAAAAGTTTGCCATGTTGTAATTTGATTTACAAGACATGATTTAATTAAAAAATAAAGGGTTTAAAATATAAAATAAAATATTTATCAAAGAAAAAAAGTTAAACTAAAAAATATATCAAAATAAATATTATATTAATATAAAGAGGTAGCAGTTTGACCAGCTGGATCTGTGATAGAAACTGTAATTTTAACCGTTGAGTCTTCAGAAATCTTTGAAGGAGCTGCAATTTGGAAAATTGTTTTCACTTTAGGAGAATATAATTTTCTCTTAAAATATACAAAAATAGTAATATCAATACATGTGTATAATATATAGGGTGTCCAAAGGTGCGTTTAGCACAGCGCTCTATATGAGACTATTAAAGGAGATATATGCTGATTATAAATATATAATAAAAAATATGAATATATGTATATGATGAGTATGTTGTATTTTGGCGCCATGCCGGGATATAAAATGAATTTTGAGACAAGAGGCGGTTTCGCGGGAAATTTTGGCGGGATTTTTTTCATTTTTTTAATGAATCATAAAGAAAACATCCTCGCTCTTGCAAAAAATGCAAAGACTGTAAAAAAATCTACGAGACATTGGTAAAATGCTTCGGTATGGATGCTCCTAGCTATTCCACTGTAACGTATCATGTTAGGATGTATCACTTCATGAACAAAAAGGCGCCCATCATAAAAATTGACAAAAAATCGCCGGATCAAAGAAAAATCAAAGCAATTCTTCAAGCGCTAGATGAAGACCCAAGAGCATCACTTAGAAGGATAGAGGAGATGACAAAGATACCACGTACAACAGTCAGTTATTATCTGCACAATTATTTGAACTACAAACTAGCGTATACACGTTGGGTTCCGCACAACCTTAATTCAGTTCAAAAAAAATCTAGAGTCCAATCTTCGAAAGAGCTCCTCTCTATATTGGGTGCGTATCAATCCAAGAAGTTTCGCTTTTTAGTAACAGGGGACGAGTCTTGGTTTCAATATGCAACAGAAGCCAAAATCATATGGATCCCGAAGGATGAAAATGTTGTAAACGAAAACGATAAAAACGGTTTGACAGTAAAGTGACACTTTACATGGCAAAAAATAGAGCCTTACTTTTGAGATACTTGAGATTGAAACTGAATCTTATGAGGCGGTGATCTTGAATCACTACCTCATAAGGTTCAGTTTCATATAAAATTTGTTGCAATTTGTTATTCTTTTGCAATCATTTCTTATAAGATTTTACATCTTTTAGCGGGAATGTTTGTTATCATGTATATATTATAAATATCTACACGATAACGAACATTCCTCGCTAAATTGCTGAGAAACTTTGAGGAAATGTCGAACAATTTCCTCAAAGTTTCTCAGATTTATATAGATCACTAGAGTCCCCTAGGCACTGATTCTGGTTCAGTACCTAGGAGGCTCTAGTTCTTTAACGAACTGATAAAATGTTTTTAAATTTTTGGATATTGCTACCTGTGAAGCACTGACTTCAAGTCAGTACCTCACAGGTAGCAATTACATTGAAAGATGGGAGAAACTTTGTCCGAATGTTAAACTATTCGGACAAAGTTTCTCCCATTTGTAGTGGAGATGGAAGGCTTTGAGGTATATTGTATTAATATATACCCCAAAGCCTTCCATCTCCACTTGAAAGTGTCCAAACTTTGGGTTAATAGTTTGCAATTAACCCAAAGTTTGGACACTTTCTAGAAGGAATTGGAGGGTAAGAGATATACATTCATATGGTATATCTCTTACCCTCCAATTCCTTCTTAAAATGGGAGAAACTTTGTCCGAATGTTAAACTATTCGGACAAAGTTTCTCCCATTTTAAGAAGGAATTGGAGGCTATGAGATACTGATGAAATGTCAGTAACTCATGGCTTCCAATTCCTTCCTAAAACTCATAAAAGTGGACATTACATGCATATAAAATTTGACATGTAAAGTCCACTTTTTGCGAGCGGGGATTTGACTCCGTCAAATCCCCTTTTTCGTTTACGAGAAAAATCCGCAAACATTCCCGAAGAAAAAAATTGACACACCAATGATGATGTTGTCGGTTTTTTGGGGCGTAAATGACATCATCGCAATTGATATTCTTCAAAAACCTAATACGATGAATGCTCAGTATCTAATTGACAATGTTCTTACTCAAATTATCAATTCTGATGAGTTTGAGAAATCCAAACAACAAAAACAAAAGTTTGCAATTCATTTTGATAATTCAAGAGTTCACAAAAGTCATAAGGTAATGAATTACTTGGTGGAAAACAATGTCAAAGTTGTTCCAAACCCAATTTATTCACCTGATATTGCACCCTCTGACTTTTATTTATTCGGCACGCTAAAAAAGAGAGCTGAAGGACGCGAATTCGCGAGTCCAGATGATCTTGAAAATTTTGTAAGAGAGCAATTTGAGCAATTTTCTCATGATGATTTAAAGCGTGTCTTTCAAGCCTGGATCGATCGCTGCGAACGCGTGATTGAATCCAATGGTGATTATATTTAAATAAACTTTATATATATGTAACTTGTTTATTTCTATTCGCAGTATTCAGGTTTGTGCTAAACACACCTTTGGACACCCTATACTTTAAAACCATCGTGACAAAATTCAAAAACGAAGAGTTCTTCTCTCCAAATTTTTTTCAAAATCAAAAAAATGAGATAAAAAAGTACGTTTGGAAAATTCATTTTTAGCATTTTAGGAATTTTCTCACTTTTCTTCCAAATTGACATCCTTAATTAAATTAAATTACACATTAACACCGGAGCCGGAATCATCTTGGATATCAGATGATGATTTATCTTTAGATGGTTTCCTGCAGAAAACGAAGTAGATGATGAGAATAATAAGGATAACAGCAAGAAGAACGCCAATAACAATACCAGCCTTCTGTCCACCAGTAAGTCCACTATTTTCAGGTGTTGGAGTTGGCTTGGAATCATCAGGGCTTGGTGCAACGTATTGTTGTTTCTGAAGTGAAACCTCTGTTTCAATGATATTGGATTGAGCTTGATCTTTGGATCCAGCTAACCTAATTTGAAGTTTAACTTTCCCATCTTCTTTGATATCTTCATACTTTGGAGCTGGAATGTTGAGTAGATATGTTTTGCCTTCGTCGGCATGTAATTTCTTAATTGCAGATGGGGTTTCTACTTCAGTTACATTGTCGTCTGGGAGATCTATCCATTTCTGATCTGCATAGAATCTATATTGGAAGTTTCCTGTCTTTGCCTCAAAGTGTTGTAATGTAACTTTAACTGGAATATATTCACCGGCCTTGAATGGTCCTGTATGATTTTCAGCAACAACAGTTGGCGCAGATAAATATGGAGACTTTCCAAGAGAATATGTAACATTGCCGGTACCTAACTCGGATGTATGATTGGCGGCGAACTCAACAACAACAAGTAACTTTGTCTTATTATGATCCTCTGGAGCGTTAACTTTGAAAGTCCATTCTGTCTTGTTCGTGCTTGCTACGGCTGTTGCAGTGCTAACATTTTGTGATGTTTTGACGCTAGTGACAGAGGCGCTGGAAGCGTTGCTTTCTGTTGCAAAGAGATAATATGTCTTTGTAATGTTAAGACTTTTGAGTATGATTTTGGCTGAGTATAAATTGCCTGAAATTACTTCGTTGCCATCGTTGTAAAGAACTCTATCGATAACTGGTGTGGAGAGTGTGTCAGAATATGTAACATTGCCGGTACCTAACTCGGATGTATGATTGGCGGCGAACTCAACAACAACAAGTAACTTTGTCTTATTATGATCCTCTGGAGCGTTAACTTTGAAAGTCCATTCTGTCTTGTTCGTGCTTGCTACGGCTGTTGCAGTGCTAACATTTTGTGATGTTTTGACGCTAGTGACAGAGGCGCTGGAAGCTTGCTTTCTGTTGCAAAGAGATAATATGTCTTTGTAATTGTTAAGTTACTTTTGAGTATGATTTTGGCTGAGTATAAATTGCCTGAAATTACTTCGTTGCCATCGTTGTAAAGAACTCTATCGATAACTGGTGTGGAGAGTGTGTCAGAATATGTAACATTGCCGGTACCTAACTCGGATGTATGATTGGCGGCGAACTCAACAACAACAAGTAACTTTGTCTTATTATGATCCTCTGGAGCGTTAACTTTGAAAGTCCATTCTGTCTTGTTCGTGCTTGCTACGGCTGTTGCAGTGCTAACATTTTGTGATGTTTTGACGCTAGTGACAGAGGCGCTGGAAGCTTGCTTTCTGTTGCAAAGAGATAATATGTCTTTGTAATATTTAAGTTTGAGTATGATTTTGGCTGTGTATAAATTGCCTGAAATTACTTCGTTGCCATCGTTGTTGAAACTCTCGATAACTGGTGTGGGAGTGGAAGAATATGTAACATTACCGGTACCTAACTGGATTTATGATTGGCGGCGAACTCAACAACAACAAGTAACTTTGTCTTATTATGATCCTCTGGAGCGTTAACTTTGAAAGTCCATTCTACTTGTTCGTATTTATATCCAGTGAAGATAGAATAGAAGTTTGGAGATGGTGTATAGAACTTTATACCTCGAACTGAAAAATCTTCTAACTTTGACAATAAGATATCCCAAGCATCTAACATCTTCCTTCCAACTTGTACAACTTTTATTTTCTTAAGTTTCTGTCTACATTCTTGTTCAGACACTATTGTTGCTCTTGGTTTGTTAAAGACAACATCCCATTCTTTCATGACATAACATTCTGGGGCAGAGTCAACATAAATGACTAAACGTTTCAAATTCTCGACTGCTTTGTTATAGTCTCGAAATGGACACATATTTCTGAATGCTTGGAAGTCATAAAAATCTGAAACATCTATTCTGTACATTTTTTTATAAAAATAAAAAAAAATATTTTTTTATTCTTGAGCTTGTTGTTCCATTTGTTCCATTTGTTGCATTTGTTGTTCTTGAGCTATTTGTTGTTGAAGTTGTTCTTGTAATACAATACTTTCACCAGTTGCATCTTCCAATTCGAAACTTTCTGCCGTCATTGACAAATACATAGGACATAAAAGTTTTACAGGAACAAAGTTTGCGTCAACTAAGGTTAAGTTTATGTTTGCTAAAGTGTTTGAGTTTACTAAAGCTGAAAACTCTGCATTCGAATGAACAATAGGCAAACCAGCAGAGAAAGTATTGTTTATACGCATAAGTATCTTTTGGTCATAATAGTTTCTGTCGACATTCGAATAACACTTTGAACCTAAGTTTGAAACAATATATAAGATTGGTGTGCTTAAAGTCAATGGAACAGACATTCCTTGTATGACACCTTTTCCTGTTATAGGAAACTGTTGGTAGTAAAAACCAGATATAAGTTTTGTATTATAACTCATATCGTTTATAGTAAACTCAGTCGGACATCCAAACATAATGAAACCTGCTCTAGTTGCAGCACATGTTACACCCGTCCTTAAAGTATTAAATAAGTCAACAAAACCTGTTGGTGGTATATCTGAGTAAGTATCTTCAAAGGAGTATTTTTTACCATTCACAACAATAAAGTCTTCTGGTGTCAAAAGAGCAAAACAGGCTTTAGTCGTCATTGTGTTTAAGGTTAGTTTACAATATCGTCCTTGAGGACTTTGTAAGTTTGTTGTTATAGAATTATATGACTCAGGGTTTTTAGTCGTAATAGTATAAACCATTATGTCTTCTGCCATTTACTTAGCAAATAAATTTTAATGAAATGTTGTGGTCGTCAAATATTTTTATAACGTCTGGGAAACTATATTTTAAGTTCAACGTTTCACCTCCTTTCATAACGTATATCTTGTCAATGACATTATATGAAACACCACAGCAACTAATGTCGGGTTCTATTTCTTTGATGTTTATATCGTCTGCCTCTGTCAAAAGTTTCAATAGTTCTTTCAAAACTTCATGAGGTGCAATGACATATGAGTTCACTTTTACAGGGTGGTTGTGTTCGACCAAGTTTAACATTATACTTAAAGCTTGACAAATCTTCTCCTGAGTTTTAAGTTTGTCTTTCAGTTGTTGGTAGTCGTTTCGAATATCTGCAACAGAACTTAAGTCTCTGCTAACTTCAGGATATGTTGGTTGTTCTTTTACAGGAACTATTGTTATACCATCTTCGTCTTCGTATGGTTTCCCCACTTCAACATCTCTGTCTTTGACATTGACAACAACACTTTGACTGTTTGTTTGAGTTGGTGAATTTAACTTCACATCTGCCACCGCCATTAAACCTTTTGAAACACTTACACTTCTATTTTTCGGAAATGACATTTTACTTAGAATAAAAAGATGGACGTATTCAGATATCTCTTCGAATTGAAGCAAAACAAAGTTTACACACACAAACAATACAAATACATTGACAGAATAGTTCTTTACACAAACAATGGAAAATGTTATAGAATAGCAGTCTTTGCTGAACCTAAATATTTTCATAAAGCAAAGAAAGTTGGTATAACTGAAATGGTGAAAGTTCTTGAAGCAGACAAAAATATAACTTCAAAACTTACAGATATTTCTAAAGGAAAGTTTATAATACAATATTATGTCAAAACTGGCGTACTGTCAATATTTGACGGAGAGAAGTCAGTTCAAGAACAACTTACTGACCTGCTGCCAAAATCTGCTCGATGGAAGCTGTCGTTATGCCAATCTGAGGAGCCCCAGCAGGTTTCATCGAACGAATTTTCAAAAGAGCATCTTCCGTGAAAAGTGCTATTGGTTTTGTAAACTTCTTTGCTTTCAATTCATCTGGACCGTCTCTGTCACCAGTATATTGTATTTGAACTGTACCAACAGTTGAAATACCACCCATAAAGTCTTCTGAGTCAGCAAATGGAATGCCAAGCCAAAAGTTTGAACGGTCTCCATTTGTATATTGAGTTTTTTGACCTCCTGTATGGGTCCATACTTTCACATATGGCATAATAGAACTTTGCATTTCAGGGTTAATGGTTGTTGTGAAGTTGTTGTTAAAGTTCATAGCATCTAATGTCAAGTTGTATGACCTCATATCCTCAACTGTAGAATATTCTTCTCTTGGATAATATTTGCCATCTATGTTTATATGATATTTAATACCAGGGTTGTAGAAACAAGAATAGTCATTTATAGTTCGTCTGAAAAGAACAAACATAGTATCTGCATGTTTCATTGCAGTTGTTAAGGCAATATCTGTTCTTGCACCTGGGTCAGCACTTTGGTTTCCAACTTCACCTGCAAAGTCTTTGACAGATATTTGGTGTATAGGGAACATAAGTGGAACTGCAATATATTTGGCAGCTAAAGCATTTGAAATATCTGGGTCCAACATATAGACTGCAAGTCTGCTTTCTATTCTCTTGCATTCAAATTTTTCGCATGTGAACTTAACTGGGTCCCAAGCATCTCCAGCAGCATTGAAATAATAGTTTACTTCAGTGTTGAGGTTTGAGAAACCAAAGTCTAAGTCAACTTTGTCTTTGCAAAATTCGGCGAATGACGTTTTATTTGTTCCCTTTACGTCTGTAAGAGTGAATGGGTCTTGTGTTGGTGCAATGACTAAGTTATTTTTGCTTGGAGTAAGTTCGATAGAAATTTTTCCTGCCCAGTTTGGCAAGTATCTTAAAAACCTGAAGATGAGGAAAGATGACAAAGGAACTCTAAGTTTCAGTTTTACTTTAGTGGCAGCAGTTCCATCTGAACCAGAAAGGTTAACATAAACTCCTGGAACGTTAGGGTCAAGTCTTCTTATTTTCTCAATAGTTGCATACTGGTCTGTTTGTTCTCTAGCTTGTGGTTGTACTGAGTTTCTTAAAGCGAACCATTCATAGTTTGCCCATGTTACTGTTTGAACTAAGTCAGAGTTAGAATATATCTTATATCCCATGAAAACTTCTGGAGCATATTGGTATCCGACATAGAAAATTCCATTGCAACCTTTCTTTTCAGACAACTTGGCAGAAGGTTTTATTTCAATGTCTTGTTCCACGTATAAGAAAGAGTTGTCAATAGAAATAATATGAAACCTGTCGCAAGCAATATCTACTGTTGTTGAAGAACCTTCTCCAAACTCACCTACGTTTCCATAAGAAACAGCAGTTGTATATTCGTAAGTTCCAGGAACTATTTCTGACCTTCTAATGGCATTGTCGCATTCGTTATACCATTCGGAAACATTTCCATTCATGGCATCCAAAACTGTTGGCGTTATATTCTGAGCGGCGTACATTTCATATGGGTAAAAATATAGAATAGTTGGATTTATATGTCATAATAGAACCCACTCGGACCAAGCTTTACTTTCTTCCTGACTGAGTTTTTAACTCTTCTTTTTCCTTCATTGCCACTACTTTCACTAGATGAAGTTACTTCTTCACTACTTTCACTTTGTTCTACTCTTCTCTTCTTCTTTGGTGTCGCTTTTGGTAACTTGCCCTCTGCTTCAAGTTGTTGCATCTTTGCCTCATGTTCACCTAGTATGTTGTAAATTTCCCATGTCCTTTTTGCCTTTGGGCTCTGGTCGCCCATCTCAGGTAACCTATATCCTAGAAAGATTTTGTCATAGTTTGTATTTGAGTCTTCGCGTATTGTTTGCATGACTCTTTCCTGAGTTTCCGGTTCAAGCTCTTCAAACAGAGCTTGTCCATATGGAATAAGCTCGTTTCCAAATATATGTTTTTGTAGCCATTCTGGTTTTCTTTCCATGTTACCAATAATATCTTTTGTGAATGGGAAAGCTTTTACCCAATGTTTCAGTCTTTCGTCATTTATTTCTGTAGTTGGTTTTATTTTGTCAAGGAACATGTTTTTCAATACTAACATTTCATTTGGTACTGTCCATTTGAGTTTTCTTAAATATTCATCCCTTCTCGGTTCATTGTCTGCAAAGTAAGTTTTTATGACATTTTGTAAACTTTCGTTTGCAAGGTCATGTACAATAGGTTCTCTTCCTTCTCTCTCCCTAACTGTCTTTCTAAACTCTTCACCAAATATACCATCTCTATGGTTCTGTGTAGTTCTTTGAGATAAAT
This sequence comes from Trichomonas vaginalis G3, assembly GCF_026262505.1. Lineage (NCBI taxonomy): Eukaryota > Parabasalia > Trichomonadida > Trichomonadidae > Trichomonas > Trichomonas vaginalis. The sequence goes on along the minus strand of NC_067207.1, from coordinate 8,134,045 downwards.
GTTTTAGAACGTCAGGTGTTATATTTCCATCAGCCATGTTCATTTCATACTGGTTCAAAATATCTGCATCTTTCATATCTTTCAATGGCATTAAAGCCGCGCTGAAAATACCAGCTATATCTGGTTCACCATTCACTTCCATTGCGTCTACAACTTCTTGGAATTGTGGTTGTAAGTTTATGAACCACCTATCCGGATTAGCTTTATGACCCCATCTCATTGTAGTTCCATAGTCTGCAGAAACAAAAGTAGGTTTGTTTCCATATTGGTTAGGTTCTGAATGAACTTTAAACAATGTTTCATTTCTATATGTTTTGTTGAAATTTAACCTTTTATTTTCACCGAGTTCAGCCAAAGATTGAACGTTATATGGTCGTAAGTAAAAAGGATTGTTGTATTTGCGTACATTATCTTTCAGTACTTCCATTCTATGCTGAATATTTTCATCTGATGTTGGAGTCTTTTGTATGTCGGCAAACATTTTTCGATATTCTTCTACTATGTCAGCCGAATTTTTTTTAGACTCTTGGAAAGATTCCATATTCACCTCATACTCTTGTTGAGGGTCAAGATTTTTCGGCTGTTCCAAATCTTCATCTAGTTCTGTGAGGTTAGTTTCCAAAGGAGGGACTTGTTCGTTTCCTTCAGGCTCTTCTAGCTGTTGTTGCTGAACTATTTCTTCCATGTCTGGTTGTATCTGAACTTCTTCCTGTTGAGTTTCTTGTACCTCATCTGCTGGCATTTCATATATTCCGAGACCGTTTTTAAAAAGTTCCCTATCTAAGTCATCCGGACTCATAAACCTTTCTTCTTTCGTTCCGTCTCTATTTTTTACGCGTTTCATGAAGAGAGTTGAATTGTCATTTAGCTCTGACACCAAATATCTCGGAGTAAATTCGTTCATGTCATTTGGATGATATGCTATTAAATCATATCCCTTAGCGAGCTTGTATTTTCCAGGTTTGAAATTATATCCCATTTGGTGCTGAACCATAAAGCTAAATAGGTTCGGGTCTGTATTTCCTTCCTTGAACTTTCTAATAGCTTCTTTATATCTGTCACTAAAGTCAAGAGTATCTGGGTAACCATATTCTTCCTTAAGCATTTTTAAGAAATCTTGGTTTCCTTGTTCTCTACTTCTTTTATGTCCTTGCTCTGTTTGTGGTTGTTGTGCTGGTTGTGGAGGTGGTTGTTGTGCAGGGTTTTGAACTGTTGGTTGCTGTGCTGGTTGTGGAGGTGGTTGTTGTGCAGGGTTTTGAACTGTTGGTTGCTGTGCTGGTTGTGGAGGTGGTTGTTGTGCTGGTTGTTGTTGTTGTTGTGGTGCTGGATTTTGAACTGTTGGTTGTTGTGTTGGTTTTGGTGCATGCCTGTGTCTGTGTCCATGTGACGATGTAAATGTTTTAGGTAGTCCTGGTGCAGGTGCTTCTCTTGGAGGGTTTGGTGGTATATAAGTTCCACTAGCTAGTATATAAGTTCCACCAGCTGGTATATAAGTTCCACCAGCTGGCACATATGTTCCATCTGCAGCATAATGTCCTACCTGACTTTTCGTTCTTAAGAAAGCATTTACTAGGTCTCTTTTGGTCTGTTGTAACTCTTTTTCTTGACTTTCCACAACAGCTGTTCTAACGGCGTCATGGGCACTTTGAACTGCCTGTCTCGTTGCTGCATCTGTTATTTTCGTCATATTTTGTGCTACTTCTTTTAACTCTTTGTCGAAACCTTCAGACTTCAGTTTCTTTCCAGATGAGAAGTCGTTCACTAGTTTCACCTTACTATGAAGAGCTTCGAAGGCGTTCTTAAAGTCAGCATTCGTTAAAGCTTCATTTGAACTGTCTTCATCCGCTTGTATTTTTGTCCTTATTGACCCTATAAGTTGGGCTGCTTTAGCGTTGGCTTGGGCGTCTAACCAGTCATTATTAGCTTTTATATATTCTGCGCTTTTCATTGCCTTTTGCATGGCTGCGTCGTTATTTTTACTTTCTTGTGCTAAGTTTTCATACTGTACGGTTTGGTTTTGCAACTGTAAAAGTTTTTCTGCCTTTACATTTGCTTCAACTTTTTTTTATACTCATCGCTATCCATATATGTCTTCAGGGCTTTTTGTTTTATTTCTTCATCTTTCAGTACTTTATATTGAGTAGTATGGTTTTTCAAATTTATAACATCTTGTTCCATTTTTGCTACTTCTGCTGCTTTTTCTGACACTTTTTTCGCATATTCCTCTGTACTTAGTTCTTTCAGTTGTTCTTCTTTCTTCTTTTTCTCTACGTTTAACTCATTGAGTTTCTTTGTGTGTCTGTCATATTCTAGTTTCTTTTCGTTTTCACTTATTTGTTTCTGTATGTCTATGTTTGACTTTTTGACATCTGTTATTTGATTTTTGAGTGAACTCAAATTCATTTGACTTTGAGGGTTATAAGCTGTTCCGTCTGCAGCTCCACCATAGCCTGCCATTTTCGCTAAAAGTGCCGCTCTTAAACCTCCACTCTGTGCACCAATAACTCGGTTTAAAAGCATAGGGTTGCTTGACATTTGTTGCAACATAGTGGGGTCATTCAGCATTTGTTGTTGCAACTGTTGTTGTGGTGTCAGTTTTACTATTGGATGTTTCAATGCTCCCTTCCTCTTACGTATATTCTTACGTAGCTTACGTGGCATTTTAAGTGAAGTTAAAAAGCGGTTTTATACTAAACATCTTCGGGGCTAGAGGGCGCAACGCGCCTGGAAGCCCCACTACCTTTTTTTTTTCAAGTAGATGTGATTTGATTCTGTACAACTAAATATTAATATATTTAAAACATTGTAGAATTAAAATTTTTGACGATATCAATTTATAAAAAAAATGCAAGCGAATCCTTTTAATAAAGCTAAGATACGATTTGCTTCACTTTGTCCACCTAGTAAAGTGTTCAACACAGGGAGCATGGACTGGGAAGCATGTGGGCTACTTGCATTAGCCGGTAAAGGCACAATTTATCTCTATAAAACTACTAAAAATGATATTTCTTTCTTATGATCCATTGAAATTCTAAATTCTAACATAACTTGCCTTAAATTCCACTATGAGCTACCTTATCTTGCAATTTCAGACGATTGCGGAAGAGTTTTGTTATGGGATTGTGAATCAGGTCTTACACTCGGAATCACTCGTCAAGTATCTGAAGCTCAGTATGTATCGGAGCTTCAATGGTCCCGTAAAATCGTTTTAGGCTTTGCAGAACCAAATACAATTTATAGTATCGATTTTTGGCCGTATGAAGCTGAAGATCAAGCGAAAAACTCACGAATACTTTGGAAGATAGATGTTCCTGGTACATATACAAGGATGGCTGTTAATAGTTCAGATATATTCACTGCAATTCTATATTCTAATGGTCCATCCTTTACAATTATCACGTCAAAGAATGCCAAGCAGGCTCCAACATCTCAATCTCAATCCCATACTTTAGATAAATCAGAAAAAATCGTAGAAATTCAACATCATCCCCATATTAGTAATATTTTATTAATTATGCTTGAAGGAAAAATACTTACGTTTAACATAGCGACCAAATCTGGCCGAAATCTTGTAATCGATGAATCATCCCAATCATCTTTCCATAAACTGCTTCCTTCTTTAACAAATGACAACGAAATTACAGTTTATGGTCAAGACTCGTCACTCAGTATCTATATCTGTAACGAAGACTACATTTTTACAAAATCAGGAACAATAAAATTGAAAAGAGAGCTGTTTGACTTAAAATCGAAGTATTTACCACTATCCGCTGCATGTAACCGTGCACTTCCCGAGCGATACATCGCGTTCTCTCCATCAAATGGCTTAGTTATGTTTGCCATAAAAGATGATATACCTTACGTCATCGCGCAGTCTCAAATTATACCACAGATACCAACCTGTTACGATTTCTACGACGGAATCCTTGCTTTCGGCACTCCAACCGGAAAGATAATTTTCGCAGACGTTTCAGAAGGGAAATACACACAGAACTACCTTGCATCCAGCACATCCATTGAAAAGATCAAGTTCCTTACCAAAGATGTCCTTCTGTGGTACTCAAAAACCGAGTGTGGATCAATAAATCTTCCCAAGCGCCAAGTTATTCCAATCCACACTCGCCTTGGCCCTGCCACAGACCTAATATGTTCAGAGGAGCTCGGCGTTTTCGTCCACGGCAAATACGACCTTGGTATTTTTTATGATGTCAAACAAAAGCCGATGACTCTTCAAACATCCATCACCGCTGTTGCAGTCCAAGTATCCAGAATACCAGCAACATGTTTCCAAGGCGATACTCCCAATTTCGCCGTATTATTATCTACCGGAGAAATCCAAGTCTACACATACAAGAACGGCATAGCACAGATGCCTGTTCTGAGGCTGCGTAACTCACGGGAGAACTCCAGGACAACTTGTCTTGCTTGGAAAGGCGATTGCATCATAACTGCTGACACAGACGGCGTAATTATGTTTTACGACTTTGCTTTCGGTACATCGAAGCAAACATACTCTCCTTTCATCGACATAGACAGGATAGAGTTCGAGAGATCATCCAGCGGATTGTACGTACACGCGAGAGACGGAAAATTTGGTTTTTCACTTGAAAAAGTGGAAAGTTGTCCTTTTTCTGTTTCCTCATTCGCTGTAACAGGAAATGGACTCGTCCTCGTCTCCCCGCTCAATGACGAAGCCGTGAAATTCGTTATTGCAAGAGACTGGAGATCTGTAAAAAGAATCACTTCACCTGCCCTCTTAAAACCGCTAAAAACCGCCCAGCAACGGTTAGAGCTTATGGGTGAGCAATTATTAACGAATCCTACTACAGGAACATGGTCAGAAGCACTTCAAATAGCTGAGATAGCTAATGACCATGGATTTCCAACTGATTCCATTATTTGGAAGTGTGTTTCACGTAGTTTGGGAGGTCCGAGGTTGCAAGCACGGCATTCCATGTTTGGAGGGAAAGAAGAAGTTGTTTCCGCGTTGAGGATTCAATCTTCTCTGTTTTCTCCTGCAGATACTCCGATTTCTGCCATTTTCAACTTGTTGTTCAAGTTCAGAATGGGTGATAGAAGAGGAGCTGTCGAAGTTTTCAAGAGTCTCTCCAACAAAAGCGAGTTCACAATAGTGGCAAGCATTTGTTCGGCGTTGCTTCTCGGTTACGAAGATAAAATTTTGCCACAAAACGTGACAGAATTTTTGATAACAACCGCTGTTCCACTTTTTGCACAGCACAGATTTATAGAAGGCTGTATATTGATGCATTTAGCTGGCGCTAATCTTTCTGCCGCAAGATATCTTCAGGACAACGGAAGATGGGAAGATTCTGTCGAAGTCTGCAAATTGGAAGAGTTTTCGAATGAGTCGAAGAGTTTGTTGAGAAGAGCCGCCCACCACTTCTTGGATACTGGAAATGCAATGAACGCTTTGTTGCTGTTCATATCAATAAGAGATTTCCATCCTGCTTTGGCAATTTTGATGCAGATAAAATACAAAGCTCTCGCGTTTCATTTGATGATGTTCTTGGATAGGGCTGATGTAATTAAGCCGTACGACGAAGACACTTCGAGATACGCAACACAGTTTGCGGATTTGGATACTTTGAGACAGGATATAATTGTCAAATATGACAAAATAATTAAGAAATAATTTTATTTGTATATTTTATTTTCTTTATTTATAAAAAAAAGTCGAAAAAAAATGAAATTGTTTATATCGCATTTTCAATGATCTTTCAAGCCAGTTGTCAGATAGAAAAAAATTACGCATTTAACAAAGTTAAAGGGGAAAAGCATCCTGAAATTACGAAACATTTTAAAAAAAATAAAAAAAAAATAAGTGGGAAAGTCTGGAAATGATATGCTATGTATTGTAATTTTCAAAACTCAGCTTTCTAATGGAGCTATCACTTGTTACGTAAACTATATATATCGAATCAAAAGTTTGCCATGTTGTAATTTGATTTACAAGACATGATTTAATTAAAAAATAAAGGGTTTAAAATATAAAATAAAATATTTATCAAAGAAAAAAAGTTAAACTAAAAAATATATCAAAATAAATATTATATTAATATAAAGAGGTAGCAGTTTGACCAGCTGGATCTGTGATAGAAACTGTAATTTTAACCGTTGAGTCTTCAGAAATCTTTGAAGGAGCTGCAATTTGGAAATTGTTTTCACTTTAGGAGAATATAATTTTCTCTTAAAATATACAAAAATAGTAATATCAATACATGTGTATAATATATAGGGTGTCCAAAGGTGCGTTTAGCACAGCGCTCTATATGAGACTATTAAAGGAGATATATGCTGATTATAAATATATAATAAAAAATATGAATATATGTATATGATGAGTATGTTGTATTTTGGCGCCATGCCGGGATATAAAATGAATTTTGAGACAAGAGGCGGTTTCGCGGGAAATTTTGGCGGGATTTTTTTCATTTTTTTAATGAATCATAAAGAAAACATCCTCGCTCTTGCAAAAAATGCAAAGACTGTAAAAAAATCTACGAGACATTGGTAAAATGCTTCGGTATGGATGCTCCTAGCTATTCCACTGTAACGTATCATGTTAGGATGTATCCACTTCATGAACAAAAAGGCGCCCATCAATAAAAATTGACAAAAAATCGCCGGATCAAAGAAAATCAAAGCAATTCTTCAAGCGCTAGATGAAGACCCAAGAGCATCACTTAGAAGGATAGAGGAGATGACAAAGATACCACGTACAACAGTCAGTTATTATCTGCACAATTATTTGAACTACAAACTAGCGTATACACGTTGGGTTCCGCACAACCTTAATTCAGTTCAAAAAAAATCTAGAGTCCAATCTTCGAAAGAGCTCCTCTCTATATTGGGTGCGTATCAATCCAAGAAGTTTTTCGCTTTTTAGTAACAGGGGACGAGTCTTGGTTTCAATATGCAACAGAAGCCAAAATCATATGGATCCCGAAGGATGAAAATGTTGTAAACGAAAACGATAAAAACGGTTTGACAGTAAAGTGACACTTTACATGGCAAAAAAATAGAGCCTTACTTTTGAGATACTTGAGATTGAAACTGAATCTTATGAGGCGGTGATCTTGAATCACTACCTCATAAGGTTCAGTTTCATATAAAATTTGTTGCAATTTGTTATTCTTTTGCAATCATTTCTTATAAGATTTTACATCTTTTAGCGGGGGAATGTTTGTTATCATGTATATATTATAAATATCTACACGATAACGAACATTCCTCGCTAAATTGCTGAGAAACTTTGAGGAAATGTCGAACAATTTCCTCAAAGTTTCTCAGATTTATATAGATCACTAGAGTCCCCTAGGCACTGATTCTGGTTCAGTACCTAGGAGGCTCTAGTTCTTTAACGAACTGAAAAATGTTTTTAAATTTTTGGATATTGCTACCTGTGAAGCACTGACTTCAAGTCAGTACCTCACAGGTAGCAATTACATTGAAAGATGGGAGAAACTTTGTCCGAATGTTAAACTATTCGGACAAAGTTTCTCCCATTTGTAGTGGAGATGGAAGGCTTTGAGGTATATTGTATTAATATATACCCCAAAGCCTTCCATCTCCACTTGAAAGTGTCCAAACTTTGGGTTAATAGTTTGCAATTAACCCAAAGTTTGGACACTTTCTAGAAGGAATTGGAGGGTAAGAGATATACATTCATATGGTATATCTCTTACCCTCCAATTCCTTCTTAAAATGGGAGAAACTTTGTCCGAATGTTAAACTATTCGGACAAAGTTTCTCCCATTTTAAGAAGGAATTGGAGGCTATGAGATACTGATGAAATGTCAGTAACTCATGGCTTCCAATTCCTTCCTAAAACTCATAAAAGTGGACATTACATGCATATAAAATTTGACATGTAAAGTCCACTTTTTGCGAGCGGGGATTTGACTCCGTCAAATCCCCTTTTTCGTTTACGAGAAAAATCCGCAAACATTCCCGAAGAAAAAAATTGACACACCAATGATGATGTTGTCGGTTTTTTGGGGCGTAAATGACATCATCGCAATTGATATTCTTCAAAAACCTAATACGATGAATGCTCAGTATCTAATTGACAATGTTCTTACTCAAATTATCAATTCTGATGAGTTTGAGAAATCCAAACAACAAAAACAAAAGTTTGCAATTCATTTTGATAATTCAAGAGTTCACAAAAGTCATAAGGTAATGAATTACTTGGTGGAAAACAATGTCAAAGTTGTTCCAAACCCAATTTATTCACCTGATATTGCACCCTCTGACTTTTATTTATTCGGCACGCTAAAAAAGAGAGCTGAAGGACGCGAATTCGCGAGTCCAGATGATCTTGAAAATTTTGTAAGAGAGCAATTTGAGCAATTTTCTCATGATGATTTAAAGCGTGTCTTTCAAGCCTGGATCGATCGCTGCGAACGCGTGATTGAATCCAATGGTGATTATATTTAAATAAACTTTATATATATGTAACTTGTTTATTTCTATTCGCAGTATTCAGGTTTGTGCTAAACACACCTTTGGACACCCTATACTTTAAAACCATCGTGACAAAATTCAAAAACGAAGAGTTCTTCTCTCCAAATTTTTTTCAAAATCAAAAAAATGAGATAAAAAAGTACGTTTGGAAAATTCATTTTTAGCATTTTAGGAATTTTCTCACTTTTCTTCCAAATTGACATCCTTAATTAAATTAAATTACACATTAACACCGGAGCCGGAATCATCTTGGATATCAGATGATGATTTATCTTTAGATGGTTTCCTGCAGAAAACGAAGTAGATGATGAGAATAATAAGGATAACAGCAAGAAGAACGCCAATAACAATACCAGCCTTCTGTCCACCAGTAAGTCCACTATTTTCAGGTGTTGGAGTTGGCTTGGAATCATCAGGGCTTGGTGCAACGTATTGTTGTTTCTGAAGTGAAACCTCTGTTTCAATGATATTGGATTGAGCTTGATCTTTGGATCCAGCTAACCTAATTTGAAGTTTAACTTTCCCATCTTCTTTGATATCTTCATACTTTGGAGCTGGAATGTTGAGTAGATATGTTTTGCCTTCGTCGGCATGTAATTTCTTAATTGCAGATGGGGTTTCTACTTCAGTTACATTGTCGTCTGGGAGATCTATCCATTTCTGATCTGCATAGAATCTATATTGGAAGTTTCCTGTCTTTGCCTCAAAGTGTTGTAATGTAACTTTAACTGGAATATATTCACCGGCCTTGAATGGTCCTGTATGATTTTCAGCAACAACAGTTGGCGCAGATAAATATGGAGACTTTCCAAGAGAATATGTAACATTGCCGGTACCTAACTCGGATGTATGATTGGCGGCGAACTCAACAACAACAAGTAACTTTGTCTTATTATGATCCTCTGGAGCGTTAACTTTGAAAGTCCATTCTGTCTTGTTCGTGCTTGCTACGGCTGTTGCAGTGCTAACATTTTGTGATGTTTTGACGCTAGTGACAGAGGCGCTGGAAGCTTCGCTTTCTGTTGCAAAGAGATAATATGTCTTTGTAATATTTAAGCCTGTTTCGAGTATGATTTTGGCTGTGTATGGATTGCCTGAAATTACTTCGTTGCCATCGTTGTAAAGAACTCTATCGATAACTGGTGTGGAGAGTGTGTCAGAATATGTAACATTGCCGGTACCTAACTCGGATGTATGATTGGCGGCGAACTCAACAACAACAAGTAACTTTGTCTTATTATGATCCTCTGGAGCGTTAACTTTGAAAGTCCATTCTGTCTTGTTCGTGCTTGCTACGGCTGTTGCAGTGCTAACATTTTGTGATGTTTTGACGCTAGTGACAGAGGCGCTGGAAGCTTCGCTTTCTGTTGCAAAGAGATAATATGTCTTTGTAATATTTAAGCCTGTTTCGAGTATGATTTTGGCTGTGTATGGATTGCCTGAAATTACTTCGTTGCCATCGTTGTAAAGAACTCTATCGATAACTGGTGTGGAGAGTGTGTCAGAATATGTAACATTGCCGGTACCTAAGTTGGATTTATGATTGGCGGCGAACTCAACAACAACAAGTAACTTTGTCTTATTATGATCCTCTGGAGCGTTAACTTTGAAAGTCCATTCTTTCTTGTTCCCGCTTGCTACGGCTGTTGCATTGAGAACATTTTGTGATATTGCGACGCTAGTGACAGAGGCGTTGGAAGCTTCGCTTTCTGTTGCAAAGAGATAATATGTCTTTGTAATATTTAAGCCTGTTTCGAGTATGATTTTGGCTGTGTATGGATTGCCTGAAATTACTTCGTTGCCATCGTTGTATTGAACACTCTCGATAACTGGTGTGGGGACTGTGGAAGAATATGTAACATTACCGGTACCTAAGTTGGATTTATGATTGGCGGCGAACTCAACAACAACAAGTAACTTTGTCTTATTATGATCCTCTGGAGCGTTAACTTTGAAAGTCCATTCTACTTGTTCGTATTTATATCCAGTGAAGATAGAATAGAAGTTTGGAGATGGTGTATAGAACTTTATACCTCGAACTGAAAAATCTTCTAACTTTGACAATAAGATATCCCAAGCATCTAACATCTTCCTTCCAACTTGTACAACTTTTATTTTCTTAAGTTTCTGTCTACATTCTTGTTCAGACACTATTGTTGCTCTTGGTTTGTTAAAGACAACATCCCATTCTTTCATGACATAACATTCTGGGGCAGAGTCAACATAAATGACTAAACGTTTCAAATTCTCGACTGCTTTGTTATAGTCTCGAAATGGACACATATTTCTGAATGCTTGGAAGTCATAAAAATCTGAAACATCTATTCTGTACATTTTTTTATAAAAATAAAAAAAAATATTTTTTTATTCTTGAGCTTGTTGTTCCATTTGTTCCATTTGTTGCATTTGTTGTTCTTGAGCTATTTGTTGTTGAAGTTGTTCTTGTAATACAATACTTTCACCAGTTGCATCTTCCAATTCGAAACTTTCTGCCGTCATTGACAAATACATAGGACATAAAAGTTTTACAGGAACAAAGTTTGCGTCAACTAAGGTTAAGTTTATGTTTGCTAAAGTGTTTGAGTTTACTAAAGCTGAAAACTCTGCATTCGAATGAACAATAGGCAAACCAGCAGAGAAAGTATTGTTTATACGCATAAGTATCTTTTGGTCATAATAGTTTCTGTCGACATTCGAATAACACTTTGAACCTAAGTTTGAAACAATATATAAGATTGGTGTGCTTAAAGTCAATGGAACAGACATTCCTTGTATGACACCTTTTCCTGTTATAGGAAACTGTTGGTAGTAAAAACCAGATATAAGTTTTGTATTATAACTCATATCGTTTATAGTAAACTCAGTCGGACATCCAAACATAATGAAACCTGCTCTAGTTGCAGCACATGTTACACCCGTCCTTAAAGTATTAAATAAGTCAACAAAACCTGTTGGTGGTATATCTGAGTAAGTATCTTCAAAGGAGTATTTTTTACCATTCACAACAATAAAGTCTTCTGGTGTCAAAAGAGCAAAACAGGCTTTAGTCGTCATTGTGTTTAAGGTTAGTTTACAATATCGTCCTTGAGGACTTTGTAAGTTTGTTGTTATAGAATTATATGACTCAGGGTTTTTAGTCGTAATAGTATAAACCATTATGTCTTCTGCCATTTACTTAGCAAATAAATTTTAATGAAATGTTGTGGTCGTCAAATATTTTTATAACGTCTGGGAAACTATATTTTAAGTTCAACGTTTCACCTCCTTTCATAACGTATATCTTGTCAATGACATTATATGAAACACCACAGCAACTAATGTCGGGTTCTATTTCTTTGATGTTTATATCGTCTGCCTCTGTCAAAAGTTTCAATAGTTCTTTCAAAACTTCATGAGGTGCAATGACATATGAGTTCACTTTTACAGGGTTGTGTTCGACCAAGTTTAACATTATACTTAAAGCTTGACAAATCTTCTCCTGAGTTTTAAGTTTGTCTTTCAGTTGTTGGTAGTCGTTTCGAATATCTGCAACAGAACTTAAGTCTCTGCTAACTTCAGGATATGTTGGTTGTTCTTTTACAGGAACTATTGTTATACCATCTTCGTCTTCGTATGGTTTCCCCACTTCAACATCTCTGTCTTTGACATTGACAACAACACTTTGACTGTTTGTTTGAGTTGGTGAATTTAACTTCACATCTGCCACCGCCATTAAACCTTTTGAAACACTTACACTTCTATTTTTCGGAAATGACATTTTACTTAGAATAAAAAGATGGACGTATTCAGATATCTCTTCGAATTGAAGCAAAACAAAGTTTACACACACAAACAATACAAATACATTGACAGAATAGTTCTTTACACAAACAATGGAAAATGTTATAGAATAGCAGTCTTTGCTGAACCTAAATATTTTCATAAAGCAAAGAAAGTTGGTATAACTGAAATGGTGAAAGTTCTTGAAGCAGACAAAAATATAACTTCAAAACTTACAGATATTTCTAAAGGAAAGTTTATAATACAATATTATGTCAAAACTGGCGTACTGTCAATATTTGACGGAGAGAAGTCAGTTCAAGAACAACTTACTGACCTGCTGCCAAAATCTGCTCGATGGAAGCTGTCGTTATGCCAATCTGAGGAGCCCCAGCAGGTTTCATCGAACGAATTTTCAAAAGAGCATCTTCCGTGAAAAGTGCTATTGGTTTTGTAAACTTCTTTGCTTTCAATTCATCTGGACCGTCTCTGTCACCAGTATATTGTATTTGAACTGTACCAACAGTTGAAATACCACCCATAAAGTCTTCTGAGTCAGCAAATGGAATGCCAAGCCAAAAGTTTGAACGGTCTCCATTTGTATATTGAGTTTTTTGACCTCCTGTATGGGTCCATACTTTCACATATGGCATAATAGAACTTTGCATTTCAGGGTTAATGGTTGTTGTGAAGTTGTTGTTAAAGTTCATAGCATCTAATGTCAAGTTGTATGACCTCATATCCTCAACTGTAGAATATTCTTCTCTTGGATAATATTTGCCATCTATGTTTATATGATATTTAATACCAGGGTTGTAGAAACAAGAATAGTCATTTATAGTTCGTCTGAAAAGAACAAACATAGTATCTGCATGTTTCATTGCAGTTGTTAAGGCAATATCTGTTCTTGCACCTGGGTCAGCACTTTGGTTTCCAACTTCACCTGCAAAGTCTTTGACAGATATTTGGTGTATAGGGAACATAAGTGGAACTGCAATATATTTGGCAGCTAAAGCATTTGAAATATCTGGGTCCAACATATAGACTGCAAGTCTGCTTTCTATTCTCTTGCATTCAAATTTTTCGCATGTGAACTTAACTGGGTCCCAAGCATCTCCAGCAGCATTGAAATAATAGTTTACTTCAGTGTTGAGGTTTGAGAAACCAAAGTCTAAGTCAACTTTGTCTTTGCAAAATTCGGCGAATGACGTTTTATTTGTTCCCTTTACGTCTGTAAGAGTGAATGGGTCTTGTGTTGGTGCAATGACTAAGTTATTTTTGCTTGGAGTAAGTTCGATAGAAATTTTTCCTGCCCAGTTTGGCAAGTATCTTAAAAACCTGAAGATGAGGAAAGATGACAAAGGAACTCTAAGTTTCAGTTTTACTTTAGTGGCAGCAGTTCCATCTGAACCAGAAAGGTTAACATAAACTCCTGGAACGTTAGGGTCAAGTCTTCTTATTTTCTCAATAGTTGCATACTGGTCTGTTTGTTCTCTAGCTTGTGGTTGTACTGAGTTTCTTAAAGCGAACCATTCATAGTTTGCCCATGTTACTGTTTGAACTAAGTCAGAGTTAGAATATATCTTATATCCCATGAAAACTTCTGGAGCATATTGGTATCCGACATAGAAAATTCCATTGCAACCTTTCTTTTCAGACAACTTGGCAGAAGGTTTTATTTCAATGTCTTGTTCCACGTATAAGAAAGAGTTGTCAATAGAAATAATATGAAACCTGTCGCAAGCAATATCTACTGTTGTTGAAGAACCTTCTCCAAACTCACCTACGTTTCCATAAGAAACAGCAGTTGTATATTCGTAAGTTCCAGGAACTATTTCTGACCTTCTAATGGCATTGTCGCATTCGTTATACCATTCGGAAACATTTCCATTCATGGCATCCAAAACTGTTGGCGTTATATTCTGAGCGGCGTACATTTCATATGGGTAAAAATATAGAATAGTTGGATTTATATGTCATAATAGAACCCACTCGGACCAAGCTTTACTTTCTTCCTGACTGAGTTTTTAACTCTTCTTTTTCCTTCATTGCCACTACTTTCACTAGATGAAGTTACTTCTTCACTACTTTCACTTTGTTCTACTCTTCTCTTCTTCTTTGGTGTCGCTTTTGGTAACTTGCCCTCTGCTTCAAGTTGTTGCATCTTTGCCTCATGTTCACCTAGTATGTTGTAAATTTCCCATGTCCTTTTTGCCTTTGGGCTCTGGTCGCCCATCTCAGGTAACCTATATCCTAGAAAGATTTTGTCATAGTTTGTATTTGAGTCTTCGCGTATTGTTTGCATGACTCTTTCCTGAGTTTCCGGTTCAAGCTCTTCAAACAGAGCTTGTCCATATGGAATAAGCTCGTTTCCAAATATATGTTTTTGTAGCCATTCTGGTTTTCTTTCCATGTTACCAATAATATCTTTTGTGAATGGGAAAGCTTTTACCCAATGTTTCAGTCTTTCGTCATTTATTTCTGTAGTTGGTTTTATTTTGTCAAGGAACATGTTTTTCAATACTAACATTTCATTTGGTACTGTCCATTTGAGTTTTCTTAAATATTCATCCCTTCTCGGTTCATTGTCTGCAAAGTAAGTTTTTATGACATTTTGTAAACTTTCGTTTGCAAGGTCATGTACAATAGGTTCTCTTCCTTCTCTCTCCCTAACTGTCTTTCTAAACTCTTCACCAAATATACCATCTCTATGGTTCTGTGTAGTTCTTTGAGATAAATGTTTTAGAACGTCAGGTGTTATATTTCCATCAGCCATGTTCATTTCATACTGGTTCAAAATATCTGCATCTTTCATATCTTTCAATGGCATTAAAGCCGCGCTGAAAATACCAGCTATATCTGGTTCACCATTCACTTCCATTGCGTCTACAACTTCTTGGAATTGTGGTTGTAAGTTTATGAACCACCTATCCGGATTAGCTTTATGACCCCATCTCATTGTAGTTCCATAGTCTGCAGAAACAAAAGTAGGTTTGTTTCCATATTGGTTAGGTTCTGAATGAACTTTAAACAATGTTTCATTTCTATATGTTTTGTTGAAATTTAACCTTTTATTTTCACCGAGTTCAGCCAAAGATTGAACGTTATATGGTCGTAAGTAAAAAGGATTGTTGTATTTGCGTACATTATCTTTCAGTACTTCCATTCTATGCTGAATATTTTCATCTGATGTTGGAGTCTTTTGTATGTCGGCAAACATTTTTCGATATTCTTCTACTATGTCAGCCGAATTTTTTTTAGACTCTTGGAAAGATTCCATATTCACCTCATACTCTTGTTGAGGGTCAAGATTTTTCGGCTGTTCCAAATCTTCATCTAGTTCTGTGAGGTTAGTTTCCAAAGGAGGGACTTGTTCGTTTCCTTCAGGCTCTTCTAGCTGTTGTTGCTGAACTATTTCTTCCATGTCTGGTTGTATCTGAACTTCTTCCTGTTGAGTTTCTTGTACCTCATCTGCTGGCATTTCATATATTCCGAGACCGTTTTTAAAAAGTTCCCTATCTAAGTCATCCGGACTCATAAACCTTTCTTCTTTCGTTCCGTCTCTATTTTTTACGCGTTTCATGAAGAGAGTTGAATTGTCATTTAGCTCTGACACCAAATATCTCGGAGTAAATTCGTTCATGTCATTTGGATGATATGCTATTAAATCATATCCCTTAGCGAGCTTGTATTTTCCAGGTTTGAAATTATATCCCATTTGGTGCTGAACCATAAAGCTAAATAGGTTCGGGTCTGTATTTCCTTCCTTGAACTTTCTAATAGCTTCTTTATATCTGTCACTAAAGTCAAGAGTATCTGGGTAACCATATTCTTCCTTAAGCATTTTTAAGAAATCTTGGTTTCCTTGTTCTCTACTTCTTTTATGTCCTTGCTCTGTTTGTGGTTGTTGTGCTGGTTGTGGAGGTGGTTGTTGTGCAGGGTTTTGAACTGTTGGTTGCTGTGCTGGTTGTGGAGGTGGTTGTTGTGCAGGGTTTTGAACTGTTGGTTGCTGTGCTGGTTGTGGAGGTGGTTGTTGTGCTGGTTGTTGTTGTTGTTGTGGTGCTGGATTTTGAACTGTTGGTTGTTGTGTTGGTTTTGGTGCATGCCTGTGTCTGTGTCCATGTGACGATGTAAATGTTTTAGGTAGTCCTGGTGCAGGTGCTTCTCTTGGAGGGTTTGGTGGTATATAAGTTCCACTAGCTAGTATATAAGTTCCACCAGCTGGTATATAAGTTCCACCAGCTGGCACATATGTTCCATCTGCAGCATAATGTCCTACCTGACTTTTCGTTCTTAAGAAAGCATTTACTAGGTCTCTTTTGGTCTGTTGTAACTCTTTTTCTTGACTTTCCACAACAGCTGTTCTAACGGCGTCATGGGCACTTTGAACTGCCTGTCTCGTTGCTGCATCTGTTATTTTCGTCATATTTTGTGCTACTTCTTTTAACTCTTTGTCGAAACCTTCAGACTTCAGTTTCTTTCCAGATGAGAAGTCGTTCACTAGTTTCACCTTACTATGAAGAGCTTCGAAGGCGTTCTTAAAGTCAGCATTCGTTAAAGCTTCATTTGAACTGTCTTCATCCGCTTGTATTTTTGTCCTTATTGACCCTATAAGTTGGGCTGCTTTAGCGTTGGCTTGGGCGTCTAACCAGTCATTATTAGCTTTTATATATTCTGCGCTTTTCATTGCCTTTTGCATGGCTGCGTCGTTATTTTTACTTTCTTGTGCTAAGTTTTCATACTGTACGGTTTGGTTTTGCAACTGTAAAAGTTTTTCTGCCTTTACATTTGCTTCAACTTCTTTTTTATACTCATCGCTATCCATATATGTCTTCAGGGCTTTTTGTTTTATTTCTTCATCTTTCAGTACTTTATATTGAGTAGTATGGTTTTTCAAATTTATAACATCTTGTTCCATTTTTGCTACTTCTGCTGCTTTTTCTGACACTTTTTTCGCATATTCCTCTGTACTTAGTTCTTTCAGTTGTTCTTCTTTCTTCTTTTTCTCTACGTTTAACTCATTGAGTTTCTTTGTGTGTCTGTCATATTCTAGTTTCTTTTCGTTTTCACTTATTTGTTTCTGTATGTCTATGTTTGACTTTTTGACATCTGTTATTTGATTTTTGAGTGAACTCAAATTCATTTGACTTTGAGGGTTATAAGCTGTTCCGTCTGCAGCTCCACCATAGCCTGCCATTTTCGCTAAAAGTGCCGCTCTTAAACCTCCACTCTGTGCACCAATAACTCGGTTTAAAAGCATAGGGTTGCTTGACATTTGTTGCAACATAGTGGGGTCATTCAGCATTTGTTGTTGCAACTGTTGTTGTGGTGTCAGTTTTACTATTGGATGTTTCAATGCTCCCTTCCTCTTACGTATATTCTTACGTAGCTTACGTGGCATTTTAAGTGAAGTTAAAAAGCGGTTTTATACTAAACATCTTCGGGGCTAGAGGGCGCAACGCGCCTGGAAGCCCCACTACCTTTTTTTTTTCAAGTAGATGTGATTTGATTCTGTACAACTAAATATTAATATATTTAAAACATTGTAGAATTAAAATTTTTGACGATATCAATTTATAAAAAAAATGCAAGCGAATCCTTTTAATAAAGCTAAGATACGATTTGCTTCACTTTGTCCACCTAGTAAAGTGTTCAACACAGGGAGCATGGACTGGGAAGCATGTGGGCTACTTGCATTAGCCGGTAAAGGCACAATTTATCTCTATAAAACTACTAAAAATGATATTTCTTTCTTATGATCCATTGAAATTCTAAATTCTAACATAACTTGCCTTAAATTCCACTATGAGCTACCTTATCTTGCAATTTCAGACGATTGCGGAAGAGTTTTGTTATGGGATTGTGAATCAGGTCTTACACTCGGAATCACTCGTCAAGTATCTGAAGCTCAGTATGTATCGGAGCTTCAATGGTCCCGTAAAATCGTTTTAGGCTTTGCAGAACCAAATACAATTTATAGTATCGATTTTTGGCCGTATGAAGCTGAAGATCAAGCGAAAAACTCACGAATACTTTGGAAGATAGATGTTCCTGGTACATATACAAGGATGGCTGTTAATAGTTCAGATATATTCACTGCAATTCTATATTCTAATGGTCCATCCTTTACAATTATCACGTCAAAGAATGCCAAGCAGGCTCCAACATCTCAATCTCAATCCCATACTTTAGATAAATCAGAAAAAATCGTAGAAATTCAACATCATCCCCATATTAGTAATATTTTATTAATTATGCTTGAAGGAAAAATACTTACGTTTAACATAGCGACCAAATCTGGCCGAAATCTTGTAATCGATGAATCATCCCAATCATCTTTCCATAAACTGCTTCCTTCTTTAACAAATGACAACGAAATTACAGTTTATGGTCAAGACTCGTCACTCAGTATCTATATCTGTAACGAAGACTACATTTTTACAAAATCAGGAACAATAAAATTGAAAAGAGAGCTGTTTGACTTAAAATCGAAGTATTTACCACTATCCGCTGCATGTAACCGTGCACTTCCCGAGCGATACATCGCGTTCTCTCCATCAAATGGCTTAGTTATGTTTGCCATAAAAGATGATATACCTTACGTCATCGCGCAGTCTCAAATTATACCACAGATACCAACCTGTTACGATTTCTACGACGGAATCCTTGCTTTCGGCACTCCAACCGGAAAGATAATTTTCGCAGACGTTTCAGAAGGGAAATACACACAGAACTACCTTGCATCCAGCACATCCATTGAAAAGATCAAGTTCCTTACCAAAGATGTCCTTCTGTGGTACTCAAAAACCGAGTGTGGATCAATAAATCTTCCCAAGCGCCAAGTTATTCCAATCCACACTCGCCTTGGCCCTGCCACAGACCTAATATGTTCAGAGGAGCTCGGCGTTTTCGTCCACGGCAAATACGACCTTGGTATTTTTTATGATGTCAAACAAAAGCCGATGACTCTTCAAACATCCATCACCGCTGTTGCAGTCCAAGTATCCAGAATACCAGCAACATGTTTCCAAGGCGATACTCCCAATTTCGCCGTATTATTATCTACCGGAGAAATCCAAGTCTACACATACAAGAACGGCATAGCACAGATGCCTGTTCTGAGGCTGCGTAACTCACGGGAGAACTCCAGGACAACTTGTCTTGCTTGGAAAGGCGATTGCATCATAACTGCTGACACAGACGGCGTAATTATGTTTTACGACTTTGCTTTCGGTACATCGAAGCAAACATACTCTCCTTTCATCGACATAGACAGGATAGAGTTCGAGAGATCATCCAGCGGATTGTACGTACACGCGAGAGACGGAAAATTTGGTTTTTCACTTGAAAAAGTGGAAAGTTGTCCTTTTTCTGTTTCCTCATTCGCTGTAACAGGAAATGGACTCGTCCTCGTCTCCCCGCTCAATGACGAAGCCGTGAAATTCGTTATTGCAAGAGACTGGAGATCTGTAAAAAGAATCACTTCACCTGCCCTCTTAAAACCGCTAAAAACCGCCCAGCAACGGTTAGAGCTTATGGGTGAGCAATTATTAACGAATCCTACTACAGGAACATGGTCAGAAGCACTTCAAATAGCTGAGATAGCTAATGACCATGGATTTCCAACTGATTCCATTATTTGGAAGTGTGTTTCACGTAGTTTGGGAGGTCCGAGGTTGCAAGCACGGCATTCCATGTTTGGAGGGAAAGAAGAAGTTGTTTCCGCGTTGAGGATTCAATCTTCTCTGTTTTCTCCTGCAGATACTCCGATTTCTGCCATTTTCAACTTGTTGTTCAAGTTCAGAATGGGTGATAGAAGAGGAGCTGTCGAAGTTTTCAAGAGTCTCTCCAACAAAAGCGAGTTCACAATAGTGGCAAGCATTTGTTCGGCGTTGCTTCTCGGTTACGAAGATAAAATTTTGCCACAAAACGTGACAGAATTTTTGATAACAACCGCTGTTCCACTTTTTGCACAGCACAGATTTATAGAAGGCTGTATATTGATGCATTTAGCTGGCGCTAATCTTTCTGCCGCAAGATATCTTCAGGACAACGGAAGATGGGAAGATTCTGTCGAAGTCTGCAAATTGGAAGAGTTTTCGAATGAGTCGAAGAGTTTGTTGAGAAGAGCCGCCCACCACTTCTTGGATACTGGAAATGCAATGAACGCTTTGTTGCTGTTCATATCAATAAGAGATTTCCATCCTGCTTTGGCAATTTTGATGCAGATAAAATACAAAGCTCTCGCGTTTCATTTGATGATGTTCTTGGATAGGGCTGATGTAATTAAGCCGTACGACGAAGACACTTCGAGATACGCAACACAGTTTGCGGATTTGGATACTTTGAGACAGGATATAATTGTCAAATATGACAAAATAATTAAGAAATAATTTTATTTGTATATTTATTTTCTTTATTTATAAAAAAAAGTCGAAAAAAAATGAAATTGTTTATATCGCATTTTCAATGATCTTTCAAGCCAGTTGTCAGATAGAAAAAAATTACGCATTTAACAAAGTTAAAGGGGAAAAGCATCCTGAAATTACGAAACATTTTAAAAAAAAATAAAAAAAAAATAAAGTGGGAAAGTCTGGAAATGATATGCTATGTATTGTAATTTTCAAAACTCAGCTTTCTAATGGAGCTATCACTTGTTACGTAAACTATATATATCGAATCAAAAGTTTGCCATGTTGTAATTTGATTTACAAGACATGATTTAATTAAAAAATAAAGGGTTTAAAATATAAAATAAAATATTTATCAAAGAAAAAAAGTTAAACTAAAAAATATATCAAAATAAATATTATATTAATATAAAGAGGTAGCAGTTTGACCAGCTGGATCTGTGATAGAAACTGTAATTTTAACCGTTGAGTCTTCAGAAATCTTTGAAGGAGCTGCAATTTGGAAAATTGTTTTCACTTTAGGAGAATATAATTTTCTCTTAAAATATACAAAAATAGTAATATCAATACATGTGTATAATATATAGGGTGTCCAAAGGTGCGTTTAGCACAGCGCTCTATATGAGACTATTAAAGGAGATATATGCTGATTATAAATATATAATAAAAAATATGAATATATGTATATGATGAGTATGTTGTATTTTGGCGCCATGCCGGGATATAAAATGAATTTTGAGACAAGAGGCGGTTTCGCGGGAAATTTTGGCGGGATTTTTTTCATTTTTTTAATGAATCATAAAGAAAACATCCTCGCTCTTGCAAAAAATGCAAAGACTGTAAAAAAATCTACGAGACATTGGTAAAATGCTTCGGTATGGATGCTCCTAGCTATTCCACTGTAACGTATCATGTTAGGATGTATCACTTCATGAACAAAAAGGCGCCCATCATAAAAATTGACAAAAAATCGCCGGATCAAAGAAAAATCAAAGCAATTCTTCAAGCGCTAGATGAAGACCCAAGAGCATCACTTAGAAGGATAGAGGAGATGACAAAGATACCACGTACAACAGTCAGTTATTATCTGCACAATTATTTGAACTACAAACTAGCGTATACACGTTGGGTTCCGCACAACCTTAATTCAGTTCAAAAAAAATCTAGAGTCCAATCTTCGAAAGAGCTCCTCTCTATATTGGGTGCGTATCAATCCAAGAAGTTTCGCTTTTTAGTAACAGGGGACGAGTCTTGGTTTCAATATGCAACAGAAGCCAAAATCATATGGATCCCGAAGGATGAAAATGTTGTAAACGAAAACGATAAAAACGGTTTGACAGTAAAGTGACACTTTACATGGCAAAAAATAGAGCCTTACTTTTGAGATACTTGAGATTGAAACTGAATCTTATGAGGCGGTGATCTTGAATCACTACCTCATAAGGTTCAGTTTCATATAAAATTTGTTGCAATTTGTTATTCTTTTGCAATCATTTCTTATAAGATTTTACATCTTTTAGCGGAGAATGTTTGTTATCATGTATATATTATAAATATCTACACGATAACGAACATTCCTCGCTAAATTGCTGAGAAACTTTGAGGAAATGTCGAACAATTTCCTCAAAGTTTCTCAGATTTATATAGATCACTAGAGTCCCCTAGGCACTGATTCTGGTTCAGTACCTAGGAGGCTCTAGTTCTTTAACGAACTGATAAAATGTTTTTAAATTTTTGGATATTGCTACCTGTGAAGCACTGACTTCAAGTCAGTACCTCACAGGTAGCAATTACATTGAAAGATGGGAGAAACTTTGTCCGAATGTTAAACTATTCGGACAAAGTTTCTCCCATTTGTAGTGGAGATGGAAGGCTTTGAGGTATATTGTATTAATATATACCCCAAAGCCTTCCATCTCCACTTGAAAGTGTCCAAACTTTGGGTTAATAGTTTGCAATTAACCCAAAGTTTGGACACTTTCTAGAAGGAATTGGAGGGTAAGAGATATACATTCATATGGTATATCTCTTACCCTCCAATTCCTTCTTAAAATGGGAGAAACTTTGTCCGAATGTTAAACTATTCGGACAAAGTTTCTCCCATTTTAAGAAGGAATTGGAGGCTATGAGATACTGATGAAATGTCAGTAACTCATGGCTTCCAATTCCTTCCTAAAACTCATAAAAGTGGACATTACATGCATATAAAATTTGACATGTAAAGTCCACTTTTTGCGAGCGGGGATTTGACTCCGTCAAATCCCCTTTTTCGTTTACGAGAAAAATCCGCAAACATTCCCGAAGAAAAAAATTGACACACCAATGATGATGTTGTCGGTTTTTTGGGGCGTAAATGACATCATCGCAATTGATATTCTTCAAAAACCTAATACGATGAATGCTCAGTATCTAATTGACAATGTTCTTACTCAAATTATCAATTCTGATGAGTTTGAGAAATCCAAACAACAAAAACAAAAGTTTGCAATTCATTTTGATAATTCAAGAGTTCACAAAAGTCATAAGGTAATGAATTACTTGGTGGAAAACAATGTCAAAGTTGTTCCAAACCCAATTTATTCACCTGATATTGCACCCTCTGACTTTTATTTATTCGGCACGCTAAAAAAGAGAGCTGAAGGACGCGAATTCGCGAGTCCAGATGATCTTGAAAATTTTGTAAGAGAGCAATTTGAGCAATTTTCTCATGATGATTTAAAGCGTGTCTTTCAAGCCTGGATCGATCGCTGCGAACGCGTGATTGAATCCAATGGTGATTATATTTAAATAAACTTTATATATATGTAACTTGTTTATTTCTATTCGCAGTATTCAGGTTTGTGCTAAACACACCTTTGGACACCCTATACTTTAAAACCATCGTGACAAAATTCAAAAACGAAGAGTTCTTCTCTCCAAATTTTTTTCAAAATCAAAAAAATGAGATAAAAAAGTACGTTTGGAAAATTCATTTTTAGCATTTTAGGAATTTTCTCACTTTTCTTCCAAATTGACATCCTTAATTAAATTAAATTACACATTAACACCGGAGCCGGAATCATCTTGGATATCAGATGATGATTTATCTTTAGATGGTTTCCTGCAGAAAACGAAGTAGATGATGAGAATAATAAGGATAACAGCAAGAAGAACGCCAATAACAATACCAGCCTTCTGTCCACCAGTAAGTCCACTATTTTCAGGTGTTGGAGTTGGCTTGGAATCATCAGGGCTTGGTGCAACGTATTGTTGTTTCTGAAGTGAAACCTCTGTTTCAATGATATTGGATTGAGCTTGATCTTTGGATCCAGCTAACCTAATTTGAAGTTTAACTTTCCCATCTTCTTTGATATCTTCATACTTTGGAGCTGGAATGTTGAGTAGATATGTTTTGCCTTCGTCGGCATGTAATTTCTTAATTGCAGATGGGGTTTCTACTTCAGTTACATTGTCGTCTGGGAGATCTATCCATTTCTGATCTGCATAGAATCTATATTGGAAGTTTCCTGTCTTTGCCTCAAAGTGTTGTAATGTAACTTTAACTGGAATATATTCACCGGCCTTGAATGGTCCTGTATGATTTTCAGCAACAACAGTTGGCGCAGATAAATATGGAGACTTCCAAGAGAATATGTAACATTGCCGGTACCTAACTCGGATGTATGATTGGCGGCGAACTCAACAACAACAAGTAACTTTGTCTTATTATGATCCTCTGGAGCGTTAACTTTGAAAGTCCATTCTGTCTTGTTCGTGCTTGCTACGGCTGTTGCAGTGCTAACATTTTGTGATGTTTTGACGCTAGTGACAGAGGCGCTGGAAGCGTTGCTTTCTGTTGCAAAGAGATAATATGTCTTTGTAATTGTTAAGTTACTTTTGAGTATGATTTTGGCTGAGTATAAATTGCCTGAAATTACTTCGTTGCCATCGTTGTAAAGAACTCTATCGATAACTGGTGTGGAGAGTGTGTCAGAATATGTAACATTGCCGGTACCTAACTCGGATGTATGATTGGCGGCGAACTCAACAACAACAAGTAACTTTGTCTTATTATGATCCTCTGGAGCGTTAACTTTGAAAGTCCATTCTGTCTTGTTCGTGCTTGCTACGGCTGTTGCAGTGCTAACATTTTGTGATGTTTTGACGCTAGTGACAGAGGCGCTGGAAGTGTTGCTTTCTGTTGCAAAGAGATAATATGTCTTTGTAATTGTTAAGTTACTTTTGAGTATGATTTTGGCTGAGTATAAATTGCCTGAAATTACTTCGTTGCCATCGTTGTAAAGAACTCTATCGATAACTGGTGTGGAGAGTGTGTCAGAATATGTAACATTGCCGGTACCTAACTCGGATGTATGATTGGCGGCGAACTCAACAACAACAAGTAACTTTGTCTTATTATGATCCTCTGGAGCGTTAACTTTGAAAGTCCATTCTGTCTTGTTCGTGCTTGCTACGGCTGTTGCAGTGCTAACATTTTGTGATGTTTTGAACGCCTAGTGACAGAGGCGCTGGAAGTGTTGCTTTCTGTTGCAAAGAGATAATATGTCTTTGTAATTGTTAAGTTACTTTTGAGTATGATTTTGGCTGAGTATAAATTGCCTGAAATTACTTCGTTGCCATCGTTGTAAAGAACTCTATCGATAACTGGTGTGGAGAGTGTGTCAGAATATGTAACATTGCCGGTACCTAACTCGGATGTATGATTGGCGGCGAACTCAACAACAACAAGTAACTTTGTCTTATTATGATCCTCTGGAGCGTTAACTTTGAAAGTCCATTCTGTCTTGTTCGTGCTTGCTACGGCTGTTGCAGTGCTAACATTTTGTGATGTTTTGACGCTAGTGACAGAGGCGCTGGAAGCGTTGCTTTCTGTTGCAAAGAGATAATATGTCTTTGTAATTGTTAAGTTACTTTTGAGTATGATTTTGGCTGAGTATAAATTGCCTGAAATTACTTCGTTGCCATCGTTGTAAAGAACTCTATCGATAACTGGTGTGGAGAGTGTCAGAATATGTAACATTGCCGGTACCTAACTCGGATGTATGATTGGCGGCGAACTCAACAA
Source organism: Trichomonas vaginalis G3 (assembly GCF_026262505.1). Lineage (NCBI taxonomy): Eukaryota > Parabasalia > Trichomonadida > Trichomonadidae > Trichomonas > Trichomonas vaginalis. Next base: position 8,108,323 of record NC_067207.1, on the reverse strand, counting down.
CAACAAGTAACTTTGTCTTATTATGATCCTCTGGAGCGTTAACTTTGAAAGTCCATTCTACTTGTTCGTATTTATATCCAGTGAAGATAGAATAGAAGTTTGGAGATGGTGTATAGAACTTTATACCTCGAACTGAAAAATCTTCTAACTTTGACAATAAGATATCCCAAGCATCTAACATCTTCCTTCCAACTTGTACAACTTTTATTTTCTTAAGTTTCTGTCTACATTCTTGTTCAGACACTATTGTTGCTCTTGGTTTGTTAAAGACAACATCCCATTCTTTCATGACATAACATTCTGGGGCAGAGTCAACATAAATGACTAAACGTTTCAAATTCTCGACTGCTTTGTTATAGTCTCGAAATGGACACATATTTCTGAATGCTTGGAAGTCATAAAAATCTGAAACATCTATTCTGTACATTTTTTTATAAAAATAAAAAAAAATATTTTTTTATTCTTGAGCTTGTTGTTCCATTTGTTCCATTTGTTGCATTTGTTGTTCTTGAGCTATTTGTTGTTGAAGTTGTTCTTGTAATACAATACTTTCACCAGTTGCATCTTCCAATTCGAAACTTTCTGCCGTCATTGACAAATACATAGGACATAAAAGTTTTACAGGAACAAAGTTTGCGTCAACTAAGGTTAAGTTTATGTTTGCTAAAGTGTTTGAGTTTACTAAAGCTGAAAACTCTGCATTCGAATGAACAATAGGCAAACCAGCAGAGAAAGTATTGTTTATACGCATAAGTATCTTTTGGTCATAATAGTTTCTGTCGACATTCGAATAACACTTTGAACCTAAGTTTGAAACAATATATAAGATTGGTGTGCTTAAAGTCAATGGAACAGACATTCCTTGTATGACACCTTTTCCTGTTATAGGAAACTGTTGGTAGTAAAAACCAGATATAAGTTTTGTATTATAACTCATATCGTTTATAGTAAACTCAGTCGGACATTCAAACATAATGAAACCTGCTCTAGTTGCAGCACATGTTACACCCGTCCTTAAAGTATTAAATAAGTCAACAAAACCTGTTGGTGGTATATCTGAGTAAGTATCTTCAAAGGAGTATTTTTTACCATTCACAACAATAAAGTCTTCTGGTGTCAAAAGAGCAAAACAGGCTTTAGTCGTCATTGTGTTTAAGGTTAGTTTACAATATCGTCCTTGAGGACTTTGTAAGTTTGTTGTTATAGAATTATATGACTCAGGGTTTTTAGTCGTAATAGTATAAACCATTATGTCTTCTGCCATTTACTTAGCAAATAAATTTTAATGAAATGTTGTGGTCGTCAAATATTTTTATAACGTCTGGGAAACTATATTTTAAGTTCAACGTTTCACCTCCTTTCATAACGTATATCTTGTCAATGACATTATATGAAACACCACAGCAACTAATGTCGGGTTCTATTTCTTTGATGTTTATATCGTCTGCCTCTGTCAAAAGTTTCAATAGTTCTTTCAAAACTTCATGAGGTGCAATGACATATGAGTTCACTTTTACAGGGTTGTGTTCGACCAAGTTTAACATTATACTTAAAGCTTGACAAATCTTCTCCTGAGTTTTAAGTTTGTCTTTCAGTTGTTGGTAGTCGTTTCGAATATCTGCAACAGAACTTAAGTCTCTGCTAACTTCAGGATATGTTGGTTGTTCTTTTACAGGAACTATTGTTATACCATCTTCGTCTTCGTATGGTTTCCCCACTTCAACATCTCTGTCTTTGACATTGACAACAACACTTTGACTGTTTGTTTGAGTTGGTGAATTTAACTTCACATCTGCCACCGCCATTAAACCTTTTGAAACACTTACACTTCTATTTTTCGGAAATGACATTTTACTTAGAATAAAAAGATGGACGTATTCAGATATCTCTTCGAATTGAAGCAAAACAAAGTTTACACACACAAACAATACAAATACATTGACAGAATAGTTCTTTACACAAACAATGGAAAATGTTATAGAATAGCAGTCTTTGCTGAACCTAAATATTTTCATAAAGCAAAGAAAGTTGGTATAACTGAAATGGTGAAAGTTCTTGAAGCAGACAAAAATATAACTTCAAAACTTACAGATATTTCTAAAGGAAAGTTTATAATACAATATTATGTCAAAACTGGCGTACTGTCAATATTTGACGGAGAGAAGTCAGTTCAAGAACAACTTACTGACCTGCTGCCAAAATCTGCTCGATGGAAGCTGTCGTTATGCCAATCTGAGGAGCCCCAGCAGGTTTCATCGAACGAATTTTCAAAAGAGCATCTTCCGTGAAAAGTGCTATTGGTTTTGTAAACTTCTTTGCTTTCAATTCATCTGGACCGTCTCTGTCACCAGTATATTGTATTTGAACTGTACCAACAGTTGAAATACCACCCATAAAGTCTTCTGAGTCAGCAAATGGAATGCCAAGCCAAAAGTTTGAACGGTCTCCATTTGTATATTGAGTTTTTTGACCTCCTGTATGGGTCCATACTTTCACATATGGCATAATAGAACTTTGCATTTCAGGGTTAATGGTTGTTGTGAAGTTGTTGTTAAAGTTCATAGCATCTAATGTCAAGTTGTATGACCTCATATCCTCAACTGTAGAATATTCTTCTCTTGGATAATATTTGCCATCTATGTTTATATGATATTTAATACCAGGGTTGTAGAAACAAGAATAGTCATTTATAGTTCGTCTGAAAAGAACAAACATAGTATCTGCATGTTTCATTGCAGTTGTTAAGGCAATATCTGTTCTTGCACCTGGGTCAGCACTTTGGTTTCCAACTTCACCTGCAAAGTCTTTGACAGATATTTGGTGTATAGGGAACATAAGTGGAACTGCAATATATTTGGCAGCTAAAGCATTTGAAATATCTGGGTCCAACATATAGACTGCAAGTCTGCTTTCTATTCTCTTGCATTCAAATTTTTCGCATGTGAACTTAACTGGGTCCCAAGCATCTCCAGCAGCATTGAAATAATAGTTTACTTCAGTGTTGAGGTTTGAGAAACCAAAGTCTAAGTCAACTTTGTCTTTGCAAAATTCGGCGAATGACGTTTTATTTGTTCCCTTTACGTCTGTAAGAGTGAATGGGTCTTGTGTTGGTGCAATGACTAAGTTATTTTTGCTTGGAGTAAGTTCGATAGAAATTTTTCCTGCCCAGTTTGGCAAGTATCTTAAAAACCTGAAGATGAGGAAAGATGACAAAGGAACTCTAAGTTTCAGTTTTACTTTAGTGGCAGCAGTTCCATCTGAACCAGAAAGGTTAACATAAACTCCTGGAACGTTAGGGTCAAGTCTTCTTATTTTCTCAATAGTTGCATACTGGTCTGTTTGTTCTCTAGCTTGTGGTTGTACTGAGTTTCTTAAAGCGAACCATTCATAGTTTGCCCATGTTACTGTTTGAACTAAGTCAGAGTTAGAATATATCTTATATCCCATGAAAACTTCTGGAGCATATTGGTATCCGACATAGAAAATTCCATTGCAACCTTTCTTTTCAGACAACTTGGCAGAAGGTTTTATTTCAATGTCTTGTTCCACGTATAAGAAAGAGTTGTCAATAGAAATAATATGAAACCTGTCGCAAGCAATATCTACTGTTGTTGAAGAACCTTCTCCAAACTCACCTACGTTTCCATAAGAAACAGCAGTTGTATATTCGTAAGTTCCAGGAACTATTTCTGACCTTCTAATGGCATTGTCGCATTCGTTATACCATTCGGAAACATTTCCATTCATGGCATCCAAAACTGTTGGCGTTATATTCTGAGCGGCGTACATTTCATATGGGTAAAAATATAGAATAGTTGGATTTATATGTCATAATAGAACCCACTCGGACCAAGCTTTACTTTCTTCCTGACTGAGTTTTTAACTCTTCTTTTTCCTTCATTGCCACTACTTTCACTAGATGAAGTTACTTCTTCACTACTTTCACTTTGTTCTACTCTTCTCTTCTTCTTTGGTGTCGCTTTTGGTAACTTGCCCTCTGCTTCAAGTTGTTGCATCTTTGCCTCATGTTCACCTAGTATGTTGTAAATTTCCCATGTCCTTTTTGCCTTTGGGCTCTGGTCGCCCATCTCAGGTAACCTATATCCTAGAAAGATTTTGTCATAGTTTGTATTTGAGTCTTCGCGTATTGTTTGCATGACTCTTTCCTGAGTTTCCGGTTCAAGCTCTTCAAACAGAGCTTGTCCATATGGAATAAGCTCGTTTCCAAATATATGTTTTTGTAGCCATTCTGGTTTTCTTTCCATGTTACCAATAATATCTTTTGTGAATGGGAAAGCTTTTACCCAATGTTTCAGTCTTTCGTCATTTATTTCTGTAGTTGGTTTTATTTTGTCAAGGAACATGTTTTTCAATACTAACATTTCATTTGGTACTGTCCATTTGAGTTTTCTTAAATATTCATCCCTTCTCGGTTCATTGTCTGCAAAGTAAGTTTTTATGACATTTTGTAAACTTTCGTTTGCAAGGTCATGTACAATAGGTTCTCTTCCTTCTCTCTCCCTAACTGTCTTTCTAAACTCTTCACCAAATATACCATCTCTATGGTTCTGTGTAGTTCTTTGAGATAAATGTTTTAGAACGTCAGGTGTTATATTTCCATCAGCCATGTTCATTTCATACTGGTTCAAAATATCTGCATCTTTCATATCTTTCAATGGCATTAAAGCCGCGCTGAAAATACCAGCTATATCTGGTTCACCATTCACTTCCATTGCGTCTACAACTTCTTGGAATTGTGGTTGTAAGTTTATGAACCACCTATCCGGATTAGCTTTATGACCCCATCTCATTGTAGTTCCATAGTCTGCAGAAACAAAAGTAGGTTTGTTTCCATATTGGTTAGGTTCTGAATGAACTTTAAACAATGTTTCATTTCTATATGTTTTGTTGAAATTTAACCTTTTATTTTCACCGAGTTCAGCCAAAGATTGAACGTTATATGGTCGTAAGTAAAAAGGATTGTTGTATTTGCGTACATTATCTTTCAGTACTTCCATTCTATGCTGAATATTTTCATCTGATGTTGGAGTCTTTTGTATGTCGGCAAACATTTTTCGATATTCTTCTACTATGTCAGCCGAATTTTTTTTAGACTCTTGGAAAGATTCCATATTCACCTCATACTCTTGTTGAGGGTCAAGATTTTTCGGCTGTTCCAAATCTTCATCTAGTTCTGTGAGGTTAGTTTCCAAAGGAGGGACTTGTTCGTTTCCTTCAGGCTCTTCTAGCTGTTGTTGCTGAACTATTTCTTCCATGTCTGGTTGTATCTGAACTTCTTCCTGTTGAGTTTCTTGTACCTCATCTGCTGGCATTTCATATATTCCGAGACCGTTTTTAAAAAGTTCCCTATCTAAGTCATCCGGACTCATAAACCTTTCTTCTTTCGTTCCGTCTCTATTTTTTACGCGTTTCATGAAGAGAGTTGAATTGTCATTTAGCTCTGACACCAAATATCTCGGAGTAAATTCGTTCATGTCATTTGGATGATATGCTATTAAATCATATCCCTTAGCGAGCTTGTATTTTCCAGGTTTGAAATTATATCCCATTTGGTGCTGAACCATAAAGCTAAATAGGTTCGGGTCTGTATTTCCTTCCTTGAACTTTCTAATAGCTTCTTTATATCTGTCACTAAAGTCAAGAGTATCTGGGTAACCATATTCTTCCTTAAGCATTTTTAAGAAATCTTGGTTTCCTTGTTCTCTACTTCTTTTATGTCCTTGCTCTGTTTGTGGTTGTTGTGCTGGTTGTGGAGGTGGTTGTTGTGCAGGGTTTTGAACTGTTGGTTGCTGTGCTGGTTGTGGAGGTGGTTGTTGTGCAGGGTTTTGAACTGTTGGTTGCTGTGCTGGTTGTGGAGGTGGTTGTTGTGCTGGTTGTTGTTGTTGTTGTGGTGCTGGATTTTGAACTGTTGGTTGTTGTGTTGGTTTTGGTGCATGCCTGTGTCTGTGTCCATGTGACGATGTAAATGTTTTAGGTAGTCCTGGTGCAGGTGCTTCTCTTGGAGGGTTTGGTGGTATATAAGTTCCACTAGCTAGTATATAAGTTCCACCAGCTGGTATATAAGTTCCACCAGCTGGCACATATGTTCCATCTGCAGCATAATGTCCTACCTGACTTTTCGTTCTTAAGAAAGCATTTACTAGGTCTCTTTTGGTCTGTTGTAACTCTTTTTCTTGACTTTCCACAACAGCTGTTCTAACGGCGTCATGGGCACTTTGAACTGCCTGTCTCGTTGCTGCATCTGTTATTTTCGTCATATTTTGTGCTACTTCTTTTAACTCTTTGTCGAAACCTTCAGACTTCAGTTTCTTTCCAGATGAGAAGTCGTTCACTAGTTTCACCTTACTATGAAGAGCTTCGAAGGCGTTCTTAAAGTCAGCATTCGTTAAAGCTTCATTTGAACTGTCTTCATCCGCTTGTATTTTTGTCCTTATTGACCCTATAAGTTGGGCTGCTTTAGCGTTGGCTTGGGCGTCTAACCAGTCATTATTAGCTTTTATATATTCTGCGCTTTTCATTGCCTTTTGCATGGCTGCGTCGTTATTTTTACTTTCTTGTGCTAAGTTTTCATACTGTACGGTTTGGTTTTGCAACTGTAAAAGTTTTTCTGCCTTTACATTTGCTTCAACTTCTTTTTTATACTCATCGCTATCCATATATGTCTTCAGGGCTTTTTGTTTTATTTCTTCATCTTTCAGTACTTTATATTGAGTAGTATGGTTTTTCAAATTTATAACATCTTGTTCCATTTTTGCTACTTCTGCTGCTTTTTCTGACACTTTTTTCGCATATTCCTCTGTACTTAGTTCTTTCAGTTGTTCTTCTTTCTTCTTTTTCTCTACGTTTAACTCATTGAGTTTCTTTGTGTGTCTGTCATATTCTAGTTTCTTTTCGTTTTCACTTATTTGTTTCTGTATGTCTATGTTTGACTTTTTGACATCTGTTATTTGATTTTTGAGTGAACTCAAATTCATTTGACTTTGAGGGTTATAAGCTGTTCCGTCTGCAGCTCCACCATAGCCTGCCATTTTCGCTAAAAGTGCCGCTCTTAAACCTCCACTCTGTGCACCAATAACTCGGTTTAAAAGCATAGGGTTGCTTGACATTTGTTGCAACATAGTGGGGTCATTCAGCATTTGTTGTTGCAACTGTTGTTGTGGTGTCAGTTTTACTATTGGATGTTTCAATGCTCCCTTCCTCTTACGTATATTCTTACGTAGCTTACGTGGCATTTTAAGTGAAGTTAAAAAGCGGTTTTATACTAAACATCTTCGGGGCTAGAGGGCGCAACGCGCCTGGAAGCCCCACTACCTTTTTTTTTTCAAGTAGATGTGATTTGATTCTGTACAACTAAATATTAATATATTTAAAACATTGTAGAATTAAAATTTTTGACGATATCAATTTATAAAAAAAATGCAAGCGAATCCTTTTAATAAAGCTAAGATACGATTTGCTTCACTTTGTCCACCTAGTAAAGTGTTCAACACAGGGAGCATGGACTGGGAAGCATGTGGGCTACTTGCATTAGCCGGTAAAGGCACAATTTATCTCTATAAAACTACTAAAAATGATATTTCTTTCTTATGATCCATTGAAATTCTAAATTCTAACATAACTTGCCTTAAATTCCACTATGAGCTACCTTATCTTGCAATTTCAGACGATTGCGGAAGAGTTTTGTTATGGGATTGTGAATCAGGTCTTACACTCGGAATCACTCGTCAAGTATCTGAAGCTCAGTATGTATCGGAGCTTCAATGGTCCCGTAAAATCGTTTTAGGCTTTGCAGAACCAAATACAATTTATAGTATCGATTTTTGGCCGTATGAAGCTGAAGATCAAGCGAAAAACTCACGAATACTTTGGAAGATAGATGTTCCTGGTACATATACAAGGATGGCTGTTAATAGTTCAGATATATTCACTGCAATTCTATATTCTAATGGTCCATCCTTTACAATTATCACGTCAAAGAATGCCAAGCAGGCTCCAACATCTCAATCTCAATCCCATACTTTAGATAAATCAGAAAAAATCGTAGAAATTCAACATCATCCCCATATTAGTAATATTTTATTAATTATGCTTGAAGGAAAAATACTTACGTTTAACATAGCGACCAAATCTGGCCGAAATCTTGTAATCGATGAATCATCCCAATCATCTTTCCATAAACTGCTTCCTTCTTTAACAAATGACAACGAAATTACAGTTTATGGTCAAGACTCGTCACTCAGTATCTATATCTGTAACGAAGACTACATTTTTACAAAATCAGGAACAATAAAATTGAAAAGAGAGCTGTTTGACTTAAAATCGAAGTATTTACCACTATCCGCTGCATGTAACCGTGCACTTCCCGAGCGATACATCGCGTTCTCTCCATCAAATGGCTTAGTTATGTTTGCCATAAAAGATGATATACCTTACGTCATCGCGCAGTCTCAAATTATACCACAGATACCAACCTGTTACGATTTCTACGACGGAATCCTTGCTTTCGGCACTCCAACCGGAAAGATAATTTTCGCAGACGTTTCAGAAGGGAAATACACACAGAACTACCTTGCATCCAGCACATCCATTGAAAAGATCAAGTTCCTTACCAAAGATGTCCTTCTGTGGTACTCAAAAACCGAGTGTGGATCAATAAATCTTCCCAAGCGCCAAGTTATTCCAATCCACACTCGCCTTGGCCCTGCCACAGACCTAATATGTTCAGAGGAGCTCGGCGTTTTCGTCCACGGCAAATACGACCTTGGTATTTTTTATGATGTCAAACAAAAGCCGATGACTCTTCAAACATCCATCACCGCTGTTGCAGTCCAAGTATCCAGAATACCAGCAACATGTTTCCAAGGCGATACTCCCAATTTCGCCGTATTATTATCTACCGGAGAAATCCAAGTCTACACATACAAGAACGGCATAGCACAGATGCCTGTTCTGAGGCTGCGTAACTCACGGGAGAACTCCAGGACAACTTGTCTTGCTTGGAAAGGCGATTGCATCATAACTGCTGACACAGACGGCGTAATTATGTTTTACGACTTTGCTTTCGGTACATCGAAGCAAACATACTCTCCTTTCATCGACATAGACAGGATAGAGTTCGAGAGATCATCCAGCGGATTGTACGTACACGCGAGAGACGGAAAATTTGGTTTTTCACTTGAAAAAGTGGAAAGTTGTCCTTTTTCTGTTTCCTCATTCGCTGTAACAGGAAATGGACTCGTCCTCGTCTCCCCGCTCAATGACGAAGCCGTGAAATTCGTTATTGCAAGAGACTGGAGATCTGTAAAAAGAATCACTTCACCTGCCCTCTTAAAACCGCTAAAAACCGCCCAGCAACGGTTAGAGCTTATGGGTGAGCAATTATTAACGAATCCTACTACAGGAACATGGTCAGAAGCACTTCAAATAGCTGAGATAGCTAATGACCATGGATTTCCAACTGATTCCATTATTTGGAAGTGTGTTTCACGTAGTTTGGGAGGTCCGAGGTTGCAAGCACGCATTCCATGTTTGGAGGGAAAGAAGAAGTTGTTTCCGCGTTGAGGATTCAATCTTCTCTGTTTTCTCCTGCAGATACTCCGATTTCTGCCATTTTCAACTTGTTGTTCAAGTTCAGAATGGGTGATAGAAGAGGAGCTGTCGAAGTTTTCAAGAGTCTCTCCAACAAAAGCGAGTTCACAATAGTGGCAAGCATTTGTTCGGCGTTGCTTCTCGGTTACGAAGATAAAATTTTGCCACAAAACGTGACAGAATTTTTGATAACAACCGCTGTTCCACTTTTTGCACAGCACAGATTTATAGAAGGCTGTATATTGATGCATTTAGCTGGCGCTAATCTTTCTGCCGCAAGATATCTTCAGGACAACGGAAGATGGGAAGATTCTGTCGAAGTCTGCAAATTGGAAGAGTTTTCGAATGAGTCGAAGAGTTTGTTGAGAAGAGCCGCCCACCACTTCTTGGATACTGGAAATGCAATGAACGCTTTGTTGCTGTTCATATCAATAAGAGATTTCCATCCTGCTTTGGCAATTTTGATGCAGATAAAATACAAAGCTCTCGCGTTTCATTTGATGATGTTCTTGGATAGGGCTGATGTAATTAAGCCGTACGACGAAGACACTTCGAGATACGCAACACAGTTTGCGGATTTGGATACTTTGAGACAGGATATAATTGTCAAATATGACAAAATAATTAAGAAATAATTTTATTTGTATATTTATTTTCTTTATTTATAAAAAAAAGTCGAAAAAAATGAAATTGTTTATATCGCATTTTCAATGATCTTTCAAGCCAGTTGTCAGATAGAAAAAAATTACGCATTTAACAAAGTTAAAGGGGAAAAGCATCCTGAAATTACGAAACATTTTAAAAAAAAATAAAAAAAAAATAAAGTGGGAAAGTCTGGAAATGATATGCTATGTATTGTAATTTTCAAAACTCAGCTTTCTAATGGAGCTATCACTTGTTACGTAAACTATATATATCGAATCAAAAGTTTGCCATGTTGTAATTTGATTTACAAGACATGATTTAATTAAAAAATAAAGGGTTTAAAATATAAAATAAAATATTTATCAAAGAAAAAAAGTTAAACTAAAAAATATATCAAAATAAATATTATATTAATATAAAGAGGTAGCAGTTTGACCAGCTGGATCTGTGATAGAAACTGTAATTTTAACCGTTGAGTCTTCAGAAATCTTTGAAGGAGCTGCAATTTGGAAAATTGTTTTCACTTTAGGAGAATATAATTTTCTCTTAAAATATACAAAAATAGTAATATCAATACATGTGTATAATATATAGGGTGTCCAAAGGTGCGTTTAGCACAGCGCTCTATATGAGACTATTAAAGGAGATATATGCTGATTATAAATATATAATAAAAAATATGAATATATGTATATGATGAGTATGTTGTATTTTGGCGCCATGCCGGGATATAAAATGAATTTTGAGACAAGAGGCGGTTTCGCGGGAAATTTTGGCGGGATTTTTTTCATTTTTTTAATGAATCATAAAGAAAACATCCTCGCTCTTGCAAAAAATGCAAAGACTGTAAAAAAATCTACGAGACATTGGTAAAATGCTTCGGTATGGATGCTCCTAGCTATTCCACTGTAACGTATCATGTTAGGATGTATCACTTCATGAACAAAAAGGCGCCCATCATAAAAATTGACAAAAAATCGCCGGATCAAAGAAAAATCAAAGCAATTCTTCAAGCGCTAGATGAAGACCCAAGAGCATCACTTAGAAGGATAGAGGAGATGACAAAGATACCACGTACAACAGTCAGTTATTATCTGCACAATTATTTGAACTACAAACTAGCGTATACACGTTGGGTTCCGCACAACCTTAATTCAGTTCAAAAAAAATCTAGAGTCCAATCTTCGAAAGAGCTCCTCTCTATATTGGGTGCGTATCAATCCAAGAAGTTTCGCTTTTTAGTAACAGGGGACGAGTCTTGGTTTCAATATGCAACAGAAGCCAAAATCATATGGATCCCGAAGGATGAAAATGTTGTAAACGAAAACGATAAAAACGGTTTGACAGTAAAGTGACACTTTACATGGCAAAAAATAGAGCCTTACTTTTGAGATACTTGAGATTGAAACTGAATCTTATGAGGCGGTGATCTTGAATCACTACCTCATAAGGTTCAGTTTCATATAAAATTTGTTGCAATTTGTTATTCTTTTGCAATCATTTCTTATAAGATTTTACATCTTTTAGCGGGAATGTTTGTTATCATGTATATATTATAAATATCTACACGATAACGAACATTCCTCGCTAAATTGCTGAGAAACTTTGAGGAAATGTCGAACAATTTCCTCAAAGTTTCTCAGATTTATATAGATCACTAGAGTCCCCTAGGCACTGATTCTGGTTCAGTACCTAGGAGGCTCTAGTTCTTTAACGAACTGATAAAATGTTTTTAAATTTTTGGATATTGCTACCTGTGAAGCACTGACTTCAAGTCAGTACCTCACAGGTAGCAATTACATTGAAAGATGGGAGAAACTTTGTCCGAATGTTAAACTATTCGGACAAAGTTTCTCCCATTTGTAGTGGAGATGGAAGGCTTTGAGGTATATTGTATTAATATATACCCCAAAGCCTTCCATCTCCACTTGAAAGTGTCCAAACTTTGGGTTAATAGTTTGCAATTAACCCAAAGTTTGGACACTTTCTAGAAGGAATTGGAGGGTAAGAGATATACATTCATATGGTATATCTCTTACCCTCCAATTCCTTCTTAAAATGGGAGAAACTTTGTCCGAATGTTAAACTATTCGGACAAAGTTTCTCCCATTTTAAGAAGGAATTGGAGGCTATGAGATACTGATGAAATGTCAGTAACTCATGGCTTCCAATTCCTTCCTAAAACTCATAAAAGTGGACATTACATGCATATAAAATTTGACATGTAAAGTCCACTTTTTGCGAGCGGGGATTTGACTCCGTCAAATCCCCTTTTTCGTTTACGAGAAAAATCCGCAAACATTCCCGAAGAAAAAAATTGACACACCAATGATGATGTTGTCGGTTTTTTGGGGCGTAAATGACATCATCGCAATTGATATTCTTCAAAAACCTAATACGATGAATGCTCAGTATCTAATTGACAATGTTCTTACTCAAATTATCAATTCTGATGAGTTTGAGAAATCCAAACAACAAAAACAAAAGTTTGCAATTCATTTTGATAATTCAAGAGTTCACAAAAGTCATAAGGTAATGAATTACTTGGTGGAAAACAATGTCAAAGTTGTTCCAAACCCAATTTATTCACCTGATATTGCACCCTCTGACTTTTATTTATTCGGCACGCTAAAAAAGAGAGCTGAAGGACGCGAATTCGCGAGTCCAGATGATCTTGAAAATTTTGTAAGAGAGCAATTTGAGCAATTTTCTCATGATGATTTAAAGCGTGTCTTTCAAGCCTGGATCGATCGCTGCGAACGCGTGATTGAATCCAATGGTGATTATATTTAAATAAACTTTATATATATGTAACTTGTTTATTTCTATTTGCAGTATTCAGGTTTGTGCTAAACACACCTTTGGACACCCTATACTTTAAAACCATCGTGACAAAATTCAAAAACGAAGAGTTCTTCTCTCCAAATTTTTTTCAAAATCAAAAAAATGAGATAAAAAAGTACGTTTGGAAAATTCATTTTTAGCATTTTAGGAATTTTCTCACTTTTCTTCCAAATTGACATCCTTAATTAAATTAAATTACACATTAACACCGGAGCCGGAATCATCTTGGATATCAGATGATGATTTATCTTTAGATGGTTTCCTGCAGAAAACGAAGTAGATGATGAGAATAATAAGGATAACAGCAAGAAGAACGCCAATAACAATACCAGCCTTCTGTCCACCAGTAAGTCCACTATTTTCAGGTGTTGGAGTTGGCTTGGAATCATCAGGGCTTGGTGCAACGTATTGTTGTTTCTGAAGTGAAACCTCTGTTTCAATGATATTGGATTGAGCTTGATCTTTGGATCCAGCTAACCTAATTTGAAGTTTAACTTTCCCATCTTCTTTGATATCTTCATACTTTGGAGCTGGAATGTTGAGTAGATATGTTTTGCCTTCGTCGGCATGTAATTTCTTAATTGCAGATGGGGTTTCTACTTCAGTTACATTGTCGTCTGGGAGATCTATCCATTTCTGATCTGCATAGAATCTATATTGGAAGTTTCCTGTCTTTGCCTCAAAGTGTTGTAATGTAACTTTAACTGGAATATATTCACCGGCCTTGAATGGTCCTGTATGATTTTCAGCAACAACAGTTGGCGCAGATAAATATGGAGACTTTCCAAGAGAATATGTAACATTGCCGGTACCTAACTCGGATGTATGATTGGCGGCGAACTCAACAACAACAAGTAACTTTGTCTTATTATGATCCTCTGGAGCGTTAACTTTGAAAGTCCATTCTGTCTTGTTCGTGCTTGCTACGGCTGTTGCAGTGCTAACATTTTGTGATGTTTTGACGCTAGTGACAGAGGCGCTGGAAGCGTTGCTTTCTGTTGCAAAGAGATAATATGTCTTTGTAATATTTAAGCCTGTTTCGAGTATGATTTTGGCTGAGTATAAATTGCCTGAAATTACTTCGTTGCCATCGTTGTAAAGAACACTCTCGATAACTGGTGTGGGGACTGTGGAAGAATATGTAACATTACCGGTACCTAAGTTGGATTTATGATTGGCGGCGAACTCAACAACAACAAGTAACTTTGTCTTATTATGATCCTCTGGAGCGTTAACTTTGAAAGTCCATTCTACTTGTTCGTATTTATATCCAGTGAAGATAGAATAGAAGTTTGGAGATGGTGTATAGAACTTTATACCTCGAACTGAAAAATCTTCTAACTTTGACAATAAGATATCCCAAGCATCTAACATCTTCCTTCCAACTTGTACAACTTTTATTTTCTTAAGTTTCTGTCTACATTCTTGTTCAGACACTATTGTTGCTCTTGGTTTGTTAAAGACAACATCCCATTCTTTCATGACATAACATTCTGGGGCAGAGTCAACATAAATGACTAAACGTTTCAAATTCTCGACTGCTTTGTTATAGTCTCGAAATGGACACATATTTCTGAATGCTTGGAAGTCATAAAAATCTGAAACATCTATTCTGTACATTTTTTTATAAAAATAAAAAAATATTTTTTTATTCTTGAGCTTGTTGTTCCATTTGTTCCATTTGTTGCATTTGTTGTTCTTGAGCTATTTGTTGTTGAAGTTGTTCTTGTAATACAATACTTTCACCAGTTGCATCTTCCAATTCGAAACTTTCTGCCGTCATTGACAAATACATAGGACATAAAAGTTTTACAGGAACAAAGTTTGCGTCAACTAAGGTTAAGTTTATGTTTGCTAAAGTGTTTGAGTTTACTAAAGCTGAAAACTCTGCATTCGAATGAACAATAGGCAAACCAGCAGAGAAAGTATTGTTTATACGCATAAGTATCTTTTGGTCATAATAGTTTCTGTCGACATTCGAATAACACTTTGAACCTAAGTTTGAAACAATATATAAGATTGGTGTGCTTAAAGTCAATGGAACAGACATTCCTTGTATGACACCTTTTCCTGTTATAGGAAACTGTTGGTAGTAAAAACCAGATATAAGTTTTGTATTATAACTCATATCGTTTATAGTAAACTCAGTCGGACATCAAACATAATGAAACCTGCTCTAGTTGCAGCACATGTTACACCCGTCCTTAAAGTATTAAATAAGTCAACAAAACCTGTTGGTGGTATATCTGAGTAAGTATCTTCAAAGGAGTATTTTTTACCATTCACAACAATAAAGTCTTCTGGTGTCAAAAGAGCAAAACAGGCTTTAGTCGTCATTGTGTTTAAGGTTAGTTTACAATATCGTCCTTGAGGACTTTGTAAGTTTGTTGTTATAGAATTATATGACTCAGGGTTTTTAGTCGTAATAGTATAAACCATTATGTCTTCTGCCATTTACTTAGCAAATAAATTTTAATGAAATGTTGTGGTCGTCAAATATTTTTATAACGTCTGGGAAACTATATTTTAAGTTCAACGTTTCACCTCCTTTCATAACGTATATCTTGTCAATGACATTATATGAAACACCACAGCAACTAATGTCGGGTTCTATTTCTTTGATGTTTATATCGTCTGCCTCTGTCAAAAGTTTCAATAGTTCTTTCAAAACTTCATGAGGTGCAATGACATATGAGTTCACTTTTACAGGGTTGTGTTCGACCAAGTTTAACATTATACTTAAAGCTTGACAAATCTTCTCCTGAGTTTTAAGTTTGTCTTTCAGTTGTTGGTAGTCGTTTCGAATATCTGCAACAGAACTTAAGTCTCTGCTAACTTCAGGATATGTTGGTTGTTCTTTTACAGGAACTATTGTTATACCATCTTCGTCTTCGTATGGTTTCCCCACTTCAACATCTCTGTCTTTGACATTGACAACAACACTTTGACTGTTTGTTTGAGTTGGTGAATTTAACTTCACATCTGCCACCGCCATTAAACCTTTTGAAACACTTACACTTCTATTTTTCGGAAATGACATTTTACTTAGAATAAAAAGATGGACGTATTCAGATATCTCTTCGAATTGAAGCAAAACAAAGTTTACACACACAAACAATACAAATACATTGACAGAATAGTTCTTTACACAAACAATGGAAAATGTTATAGAATAGCAGTCTTTGCTGAACCTAAATATTTTCATAAAGCAAAGAAAGTTGGTATAACTGAAATGGTGAAAGTTCTTGAAGCAGACAAAAATATAACTTCAAAACTTACAGATATTTCTAAAGGAAAGTTTATAATACAATATTATGTCAAAACTGGCGTACTGTCAATATTTGACGGAGAGAAGTCAGTTCAAGAACAACTTACTGACCTGCTGCCAAAATCTGCTCGATGGAAGCTGTCGTTATGCCAATCTGAGGAGCCCCAGCAGGTTTCATCGAACGAATTTTCAAAAGAGCATCTTCCGTGAAAAGTGCTATTGGTTTTGTAAACTTCTTTGCTTTCAATTCATCTGGACCGTCTCTGTCACCAGTATATTGTATTTGAACTGTACCAACAGTTGAAATACCACCCATAAAGTCTTCTGAGTCAGCAAATGGAATGCCAAGCCAAAAGTTTGAACGGTCTCCATTTGTATATTGAGTTTTTTGACCTCCTGTATGGGTCCATACTTTCACATATGGCATAATAGAACTTTGCATTTCAGGGTTAATGGTTGTTGTGAAGTTGTTGTTAAAGTTCATAGCATCTAATGTCAAGTTGTATGACCTCATATCCTCAACTGTAGAATATTCTTCTCTTGGATAATATTTGCCATCTATGTTTATATGATATTTAATACCAGGGTTGTAGAAACAAGAATAGTCATTTATAGTTCGTCTGAAAAGAACAAACATAGTATCTGCATGTTTCATTGCAGTTGTTAAGGCAATATCTGTTCTTGCACCTGGGTCAGCACTTTGGTTTCCAACTTCACCTGCAAAGTCTTTGACAGATATTTGGTGTATAGGGAACATAAGTGGAACTGCAATATATTTGGCAGCTAAAGCATTTGAAATATCTGGGTCCAACATATAGACTGCAAGTCTGCTTTCTATTCTCTTGCATTCAAATTTTTCGCATGTGAACTTAACTGGGTCCCAAGCATCTCCAGCAGCATTGAAATAATAGTTTACTTCAGTGTTGAGGTTTGAGAAACCAAAGTCTAAGTCAACTTTGTCTTTGCAAAATTCGGCGAATGACGTTTTATTTGTTCCCTTTACGTCTGTAAGAGTGAATGGGTCTTGTGTTGGTGCAATGACTAAGTTATTTTTGCTTGGAGTAAGTTCGATAGAAATTTTTCCTGCCCAGTTTGGCAAGTATCTTAAAAACCTGAAGATGAGGAAAGATGACAAAGGAACTCTAAGTTTCAGTTTTACTTTAGTGGCAGCAGTTCCATCTGAACCAGAAAGGTTAACATAAACTCCTGGAACGTTAGGGTCAAGTCTTCTTATTTTCTCAATAGTTGCATACTGGTCTGTTTGTTCTCTAGCTTGTGGTTGTACTGAGTTTCTTAAAGCGAACCATTCATAGTTTGCCCATGTTACTGTTTGAACTAAGTCAGAGTTAGAATATATCTTATATCCCATGAAAACTTCTGGAGCATATTGGTATCCGACATAGAAAATTCCATTGCAACCTTTCTTTTCAGACAACTTGGCAGAAGGTTTTATTTCAATGTCTTGTTCCACGTATAAGAAAGAGTTGTCAATAGAAATAATATGAAACCTGTCGCAAGCAATATCTACTGTTGTTGAAGAACCTTCTCCAAACTCACCTACGTTTCCATAAGAAACAGCAGTTGTATATTCGTAAGTTCCAGGAACTATTTCTGACCTTCTAATGGCATTGTCGCATTCGTTATACCATTCGGAAACATTTCCATTCATGGCATCCAAAACTGTTGGCGTTATATTCTGAGCGGCGTACATTTCATATGGGTAAAAATATAGAATAGTTGGATTTATATGTCATAATAGAACCCACTCGGACCAAGCTTTACTTTCTTCCTGACTGAGTTTTTAACTCTTCTTTTTCCTTCATTGCCACTACTTTCACTAGATGAAGTTACTTCTTCACTACTTTCACTTTGTTCTACTCTTCTCTTCTTCTTTGGTGTCGCTTTTGGTAACTTGCCCTCTGCTTCAAGTTGTTGCATCTTTGCCTCATGTTCACCTAGTATGTTGTAAATTTCCCATGTCCTTTTTGCCTTTGGGCTCTGGTCGCCCATCTCAGGTAACCTATATCCTAGAAAGATTTTGTCATAGTTTGTATTTGAGTCTTCGCGTATTGTTTGCATGACTCTTTCCTGAGTTTCCGGTTCAAGCTCTTCAAACAGAGCTTGTCCATATGGAATAAGCTCGTTTCCAAATATATGTTTTTGTAGCCATTCTGGTTTTCTTTCCATGTTACCAATAATATCTTTTGTGAATGGGAAAGCTTTTACCCAATGTTTCAGTCTTTCGTCATTTATTTCTGTAGTTGGTTTTATTTTGTCAAGGAACATGTTTTTCAATACTAACATTTCATTTGGTACTGTCCATTTGAGTTTTCTTAAATATTCATCCCTTCTCGGTTCATTGTCTGCAAAGTAAGTTTTTATGACATTTTGTAAACTTTCGTTTGCAAGGTCATGTACAATAGGTTCTCTTCCTTCTCTCTCCCTAACTGTCTTTCTAAACTCTTCACCAAATATACCATCTCTATGGTTCTGTGTAGTTCTTTGAGATAAATGTTTTAGAACGTCAGGTGTTATATTTCCATCAGCCATGTTCATTTCATACTGGTTCAAAATATCTGCATCTTTCATATCTTTCAATGGCATTAAAGCCGCGCTGAAAATACCAGCTATATCTGGTTCACCATTCACTTCCATTGCGTCTACAACTTCTTGGAATTGTGGTTGTAAGTTTATGAACCACCTATCCGGATTAGCTTTATGACCCCATCTCATTGTAGTTCCATAGTCTGCAGAAACAAAAGTAGGTTTGTTTCCATATTGGTTAGGTTCTGAATGAACTTTAAACAATGTTTCATTTCTATATGTTTTGTTGAAATTTAACCTTTTATTTTCACCGAGTTCAGCCAAAGATTGAACGTTATATGGTCGTAAGTAAAAAGGATTGTTGTATTTGCGTACATTATCTTTCAGTACTTCCATTCTATGCTGAATATTTTCATCTGATGTTGGAGTCTTTTGTATGTCGGCAAACATTTTTCGATATTCTTCTACTATGTCAGCCGAATTTTTTTTAGACTCTTGGAAAGATTCCATATTCACCTCATACTCTTGTTGAGGGTCAAGATTTTTCGGCTGTTCCAAATCTTCATCTAGTTCTGTGAGGTTAGTTTCCAAAGGAGGGACTTGTTCGTTTCCTTCAGGCTCTTCTAGCTGTTGTTGCTGAACTATTTCTTCCATGTCTGGTTGTATCTGAACTTCTTCCTGTTGAGTTTCTTGTACCTCATCTGCTGGCATTTCATATATTCCGAGACCGTTTTTAAAAAGTTCCCTATCTAAGTCATCCGGACTCATAAACCTTTCTTCTTTCGTTCCGTCTCTATTTTTTACGCGTTTCATGAAGAGAGTTGAATTGTCATTTAGCTCTGACACCAAATATCTCGGAGTAAATTCGTTCATGTCATTTGGATGATATGCTATTAAATCATATCCCTTAGCGAGCTTGTATTTTCCAGGTTTGAAATTATATCCCATTTGGTGCTGAACCATAAAGCTAAATAGGTTCGGGTCTGTATTTCCTTCCTTGAACTTTCTAATAGCTTCTTTATATCTGTCACTAAAGTCAAGAGTATCTGGGTAACCATATTCTTCCTTAAGCATTTTTAAGAAATCTTGGTTTCCTTGTTCTCTACTTCTTTTATGTCCTTGCTCTGTTTGTGGTTGTTGTGCTGGTTGTGGAGGTGGTTGTTGTGCAGGGTTTTGAACTGTTGGTTGCTGTGCTGGTTGTGGAGGTGGTTGTTGTGCAGGGTTTTGAACTGTTGGTTGCTGTGCTGGTTGTGGAGGTGGTTGTTGTGCTGGTTGTTGTTGTTGTGGTGCTGGATTTTGAACTGTTGGTTGTTGTGTTGGTTTTGGTGCATGCCTGTGTCTGTGTCCATGTGACGATGTAAATGTTTTAGGTAGTCCTGGTGCAGGTGCTTCTCTTGGAGGGTTTGGTGGTATATAAGTTCCACTAGCTAGTATATAAGTTCCACCAGCTGGTATATAAGTTCCACCAGCTGGCACATATGTTCCATCTGCAGCATAATGTCCTACCTGACTTTTCGTTCTTAAGAAAGCATTTACTAGGTCTCTTTTGGTCTGTTGTAACTCTTTTTCTTGACTTTCCACAACAGCTGTTCTAACGGCGTCATGGGCACTTTGAACTGCCTGTCTCGTTGCTGCATCTGTTATTTTCGTCATATTTTGTGCTACTTCTTTTAACTCTTTGTCGAAACCTTCAGACTTCAGTTTCTTTCCAGATGAGAAGTCGTTCACTAGTTTCACCTTACTATGAAGAGCTTCGAAGGCGTTCTTAAAGTCAGCATTCGTTAAAGCTTCATTTGAACTGTCTTCATCCGCTTGTATTTTTGTCCTTATTGACCCTATAAGTTGGGCTGCTTTAGCGTTGGCTTGGGCGTCTAACCAGTCATTATTAGCTTTTATATATTCTGCGCTTTTCATTGCCTTTTGCATGGCTGCGTCGTTATTTTTACTTTCTTGTGCTAAGTTTTCATACTGTACGGTTTGGTTTTGCAACTGTAAAAGTTTTTCTGCCTTTACATTTGCTTCAACTTCTTTTTTATACTCATCGCTATCCATATATGTCTTCAGGGCTTTTTGTTTTATTTCTTCATCTTTCAGTACTTTATATTGAGTAGTATGGTTTTTCAAATTTATAACATCTTGTTCCATTTTTGCTACTTCTGCTGCTTTTTCTGACACTTTTTTCGCATATTCCTCTGTACTTAGTTCTTTCAGTTGTTCTTCTTTCTTCTTTTTCTCTACGTTTAACTCATTGAGTTTCTTTGTGTGTCTGTCATATTCTAGTTTCTTTTCGTTTTCACTTATTTGTTTCTGTATGTCTATGTTTGACTTTTTGACATCTGTTATTTGATTTTTGAGTGAACTCAAATTCATTTGACTTTGAGGGTTATAAGCTGTTCCGTCTGCAGCTCCACCATAGCCTGCCATTTTCGCTAAAAGTGCCGCTCTTAAACCTCCACTCTGTGCACCAATAACTCGGTTTAAAAGCATAGGGTTGCTTGACATTTGTTGCAACATAGTGGGGTCATTCAGCATTTGTTGTTGCAACTGTTGTTGTGGTGTCAGTTTTACTATTGGATGTTTCAATGCTCCCTTCCTCTTACGTATATTCTTACGTAGCTTACGTGGCATTTTAAGTGAAGTTAAAAAGCGGTTTTATACTAAACATCTTCGGGGCTAGAGGGCGCAACGCGCCTGGAAGCCCCACTACCTTTTTTTTTTCAAGTAGATGTGATTTGATTCTGTACAACTAAATATTAATATATTTAAAACATTGTAGAATTAAAATTTTTGACGATATCAATTTATAAAAAAAATGCAAGCGAATCCTTTTAATAAAGCTAAGATACGATTTGCTTCACTTTGTCCACCTAGTAAAGTGTTCAACACAGGGAGCATGGACTGGGAAGCATGTGGGCTACTTGCATTAGCCGGTAAAGGCACAATTTATCTCTATAAAACTACTAAAAATGATATTTCTTTCTTATGATCCATTGAAATTCTAAATTCTAACATAACTTGCCTTAAATTCCACTATGAGCTACCTTATCTTGCAATTTCAGACGATTGCGGAAGAGTTTTGTTATGGGATTGTGAATCAGGTCTTACACTCGGAATCACTCGTCAAGTATCTGAAGCTCAGTATGTATCGGAGCTTCAATGGTCCCGTAAAATCGTTTTAGGCTTTGCAGAACCAAATACAATTTATAGTATCGATTTTTGGCCGTATGAAGCTGAAGATCAAGCGAAAAACTCACGAATACTTTGGAAGATAGATGTTCCTGGTACATATACAAGGATGGCTGTTAATAGTTCAGATATATTCACTGCAATTCTATATTCTAATGGTCCATCCTTTACAATTATCACGTCAAAGAATGCCAAGCAGGCTCCAACATCTCAATCTCAATCCCATACTTTAGATAAATCAGAAAAAATCGTAGAAATTCAACATCATCCCCATATTAGTAATATTTTATTAATTATGCTTGAAGGAAAAATACTTACGTTTAACATAGCGACCAAATCTGGCCGAAATCTTGTAATCGATGAATCATCCCAATCATCTTTCCATAAACTGCTTCCTTCTTTAACAAATGACAACGAAATTACAGTTTATGGTCAAGACTCGTCACTCAGTATCTATATCTGTAACGAAGACTACATTTTTACAAAATCAGGAACAATAAAATTGAAAAGAGAGCTGTTTGACTTAAAATCGAAGTATTTACCACTATCCGCTGCATGTAACCGTGCACTTCCCGAGCGATACATCGCGTTCTCTCCATCAAATGGCTTAGTTATGTTTGCCATAAAAGATGATATACCTTACGTCATCGCGCAGTCTCAAATTATACCACAGATACCAACCTGTTACGATTTCTACGACGGAATCCTTGCTTTCGGCACTCCAACCGGAAAGATAATTTTCGCAGACGTTTCAGAAGGGAAATACACACAGAACTACCTTGCATCCAGCACATCCATTGAAAAGATCAAGTTCCTTACCAAAGATGTCCTTCTGTGGTACTCAAAAACCGAGTGTGGATCAATAAATCTTCCCAAGCGCCAAGTTATTCCAATCCACACTCGCCTTGGCCCTGCCACAGACCTAATATGTTCAGAGGAGCTCGGCGTTTTCGTCCACGGCAAATACGACCTTGGTATTTTTTATGATGTCAAACAAAAGCCGATGACTCTTCAAACATCCATCACCGCTGTTGCAGTCCAAGTATCCAGAATACCAGCAACATGTTTCCAAGGCGATACTCCCAATTTCGCCGTATTATTATCTACCGGAGAAATCCAAGTCTACACATACAAGAACGGCATAGCACAGATGCCTGTTCTGAGGCTGCGTAACTCACGGGAGAACTCCAGGACAACTTGTCTTGCTTGGAAAGGCGATTGCATCATAACTGCTGACACAGACGGCGTAATTATGTTTTACGACTTTGCTTTCGGTACATCGAAGCAAACATACTCTCCTTTCATCGACATAGACAGGATAGAGTTCGAGAGATCATCCAGCGGATTGTACGTACACGCGAGAGACGGAAAATTTGGTTTTTCACTTGAAAAAGTGGAAAGTTGTCCTTTTTCTGTTTCCTCATTCGCTGTAACAGGAAATGGACTCGTCCTCGTCTCCCCGCTCAATGACGAAGCCGTGAAATTCGTTATTGCAAGAGACTGGAGATCTGTAAAAAGAATCACTTCACCTGCCCTCTTAAAACCGCTAAAAACCGCCCAGCAACGGTTAGAGCTTATGGGTGAGCAATTATTAACGAATCCTACTACAGGAACATGGTCAGAAGCACTTCAAATAGCTGAGATAGCTAATGACCATGGATTTCCAACTGATTCCATTATTTGGAAGTGTGTTTCACGTAGTTTGGGAGGTCCGAGGTTGCAAGCACGCATTCCATGTTTGGAGGGAAAGAAGAAGTTGTTTCCGCGTTGAGGATTCAATCTTCTCTGTTTTCTCCTGCAGATACTCCGATTTCTGCCATTTTCAACTTGTTGTTCAAGTTCAGAATGGGTGATAGAAGAGGAGCTGTCGAAGTTTTCAAGAGTCTCTCCAACAAAAGCGAGTTCACAATAGTGGCAAGCATTTGTTCGGCGTTGCTTCTCGGTTACGAAGATAAAATTTTGCCACAAAACGTGACAGAATTTTTGATAACAACCGCTGTTCCACTTTTTGCACAGCACAGATTTATAGAAGGCTGTATATTGATGCATTTAGCTGGCGCTAATCTTTCTGCCGCAAGATATCTTCAGGACAACGGAAGATGGGAAGATTCTGTCGAAGTCTGCAAATTGGAAGAGTTTTCGAATGAGTCGAAGAGTTTGTTGAGAAGAGCCGCCCACCACTTCTTGGATACTGGAAATGCAATGAACGCTTTGTTGCTGTTCATATCAATAAGAGATTTCCATCCTGCTTTGGCAATTTTGATGCAGATAAAATACAAAGCTCTCGCGTTTCATTTGATGATGTTCTTGGATAGGGCTGATGTAATTAAGCCGTACGACGAAGACACTTCGAGATACGCAACACAGTTTGCGGATTTGGATACTTTGAGACAGGATATAATTGTCAAATATGACAAAATAATTAAGAAATAATTTTATTTGTATATTTATTTTCTTTATTTATAAAAAAAAGTCGAAAAAAAATGAAATTGTTTATATCGCATTTTCAATGATCTTTCAAGCCAGTTGTCAGATAGAAAAAAATTACGCATTTAACAAAGTTAAAGGGGAAAAGCATCCTGAAATTACGAAACATTTTAAAAAAAAATAAAAAAAAAATAAAGTGGGAAAGTCTGGAAATGATATGCTATGTATTGTAATTTTCAAAACTCAGCTTTCTAATGGAGCTATCACTTGTTACGTAAACTATATATATCGAATCAAAAGTTTGCCATGTTGTAATTTGATTTACAAGACATGATTTAATTAAAAAATAAAGGGTTTAAAATATAAAATAAAATATTTATCAAAGAAAAAAAGTTAAACTAAAAAATATATCAAAATAAATATTATATTAATATAAAGAGGTAGCAGTTTGACCAGCTGGATCTGTGATAGAAACTGTAATTTTAACCGTTGAGTCTTCAGAAATCTTTGAAGGAGCTGCAATTTGGAAAA
>NC_067207.1:8045699-8083169 GCF_026262505.1 Trichomonas vaginalis G3 | reverse complement strand
ACTATTATTTCAATGCTGCTGGAGATGCTTGGGACCCAGTTAAGTTCACATGCGAAAAATTTGAATGCAAGAGAATAGAAAGCAGACTTGCAGTCTATATGTTGGACCCAGATATTTCAAATGCTTTAGCTGCCAAATATATTGCAGTTCCACTTATGTTCCCTATACACCAAATATCTGTCAAAGACTTTGCAGGTGAAGTTGGAAACCAAAGTGCTGACCCAGGTGCAAGAACAGATATTGCCTTAACAACTGCAATGAAACATGCAGATACTATGTTTGTTCTTTTCAGACGAACTATAAATGACTATTCTTGTTTCTACAACCCTGGTATTAAATATCATATAAACATAGATGGCAAATATTATCCAAGAGAAGAATATTCTACAGTTGAGGATATGAGGTCATACAACTTGACATTAGATGCTATGAACTTTAACAACAACTTCACAACAACCATTAACCCTGAAATGCAAAGTTCTATTATGCCATATGTGAAAGTATGGACCCATACAGGAGGTCAAAAAACTCAATATACAAATGGAGACCGTTCAAACTTTTGGCTTGGCATTCCATTTGCTGACTCAGAAGACTTTATGGGTGGTATTTCAACTGTTGGTACAGTTCAAATACAATATACTGGTGACAGAGACGGTCCAGATGAATTGAAAGCAAAGAAGTTTACAAAACCAATAGCACTTTTCACGGAAGATGCTCTTTTGAAAATTCGTTCGATGAAACCTGCTGGGGCTCCTCAGATTGGCATAACGACAGCTTCCATCGAGCAGATTTTGGCAGCAGGTCAGTAAGTTGTTCTTGAACTGACTTCTCTCCGTCAAATATTGACAGTACGCCAGTTTTGACATAATATTGTATTATAAACTTTCCTTTAGAAATATCTGTAAGTTTTGAAGTTATATTTTTGTCTGCTTCAAGAACTTTCACCATTTCAGTTATACCAACTTTCTTTGCTTTATGAAAATATTTAGGTTCAGCAAAGACTGCTATTCTATAACATTTTCCATTGTTTGTGTAAAGAACTATTCTGTCAATGTATTTGTATTGTTTGTGTGTGTAAACTTTGTTTTGCTTCAATTCGAAGAGATATCTGAATACGTCCATCTTTTTATTCTAAGTAAAATGTCATTTCCGAAAAATAGAAGTGTAAGTGTTTCAAAAGGTTTAATGGCGGTGGCAGATGTGAAGTTAAATTCACCAACTCAAACAAACAGTCAAAGTGTTGTTGTCAATGTCAAAGACAGAGATGTTGAAGTGGGGAAACCATACGAAGACGAAGATGGTATAACAATAGTTCCTGTAAAAGAACAACCAACATATCCTGAAGTTAGCAGAGACTTAAGTTCTGTTGCAGATATTCGAAACGACTACCAACAACTGAAAGACAAACTTAAAACTCAGGAGAAGATTTGTCAAGCTTTAAGTATAATGTTAAACTTGGTCGAACACAACCCTGTAAAAGTGAACTCATATGTCATTGCACCTCATGAAGTTTTGAAAGAACTATTGAAACTTTTGACAGAGGCAGACGATATAAACATCAAAGAAATAGAACCCGACATTAGTTGCTGTGGTGTTTCATATAATGTCATTGACAAGATATACGTTATGAAAGGAGGTGAAACGTTGAACTTAAAATATAGTTTCCCAGACGTTATAAAAATATTTGACGACCACAACATTTCATTAAAATTTATTTGCTAAGTAAATGGCAGAAGACATAATGGTTTATACTATTACGACTAAAAACCCTGAGTCATATAATTCTATAACAACAAACTTACAAAGTCCTCAAGGACGATATTGTAAACTAACCTTAAACACAATGACGACTAAAGCCTGTTTTGCTCTTTTGACACCAGAAGACTTTATTGTTGTGAATGGTAAAAAATACTCCTTTGAAGATACTTACTCAGATATACCACCAACAGGTTTTGTTGACTTATTTAATACTTTAAGGACGGGTGTAACATGTGCTGCAACTAGAGCAGGTTTCATTATGTTTGGATGTCCGACTGAGTTTACTATAAACGATATGAGTTATAATACAAAACTTATATCTGGTTTTTACTACCAACAGTTTCCTATAACAGGAAAAGGTGTCATACAAGGAATGTCTGTTCCATTGACTTTAAGCACACCAATCTTATATATTGTTTCAAACTTAGGTTCAAAGTGTTATTCGAATGTCGACAGAAACTATTATGACCAAAAGATACTTATGCGTATAAACAATACTTTCTCTGCTGGTTTGCCTATTGTTCATTCGAATGCAGAGTTTTCAGCTTTAGTAAACTCAAACACTTTAGCAAACATAAACTTAACCTTAGTTGACGCAAACTTTGTTCCTGTAAAACTTTTATGTCCTATGTATTTGTCAATGACGGCAGAAAGTTTCGAATTGGAAGATGCAACTGGTGAAAGTATTGTATTACAAGAACAACTTCAACAACAAATAGCTCAAGAACAACAAATGCAACAAATGGAACAAATGGAACAACAAGCTCAAGAATAAAAAAATATTTTTTTTTATTTTTATAAAAAAATGTACAGAATAGATGTTTCAGATTTTTATGACTTCCAAGCATTCAGAAATATGTGTCCATTTCGAGACTATAACAAAGCAGTCGAGAATTTGAAACGTTTAGTCATTTATGTTGACTCTGCCCCAGAATGTTATGTCATGAAAGAATGGGATGTTGTCTTTAACAAACCAAGAGCAACAATAGTGTCTGAACAAGAATGTAGACAGAAACTTAAGAAAATAAAAGTTGTACAAGTTGGAAGGAAGATGTTAGATGCTTGGGATATCTTATTGTCAAAGTTAGAAGATTTTTCAGTTCGAGGTATAAAGTTCTATACACCATCTCCAAACTTCTATTCTATCTTCACTGGATATAAATACGAACAAGTAGAATGGACTTTCAAAGTTAACGCTCCAGAGGATCATAATAAGACAAAGTTACTTGTTGTTGTTGAGTTCGCCGCCAATCATAAATCCAACTTAGGTACCGGTAATGTTACATATTCTTCCACAGTCCCCACACCAGTTATCGAGAGTGTTCAATACAACGATGGCAACGAAGTAATTTCAGGCAATATACACAGCCAAAATCATACTCGAAACAGGCTTAAATATTACAAAGACATATTATCTCTTTGCAACAGAAAGCAAGCTTCCAGCGCCTCTGTCACTAGCGTCAAAACATCACAAAATGTTAGCACTGCAACAGCCGTAGCAAGCACGAACAAGACAGAATGGACTTTCAAAGTTAACGCTCCAGAGGATCATAATAAGACAAAGTTACTTGTTGTTGTTGAGTTCGCCGCCAATCATACATCCGAGTTAGGTACCGGCAATGTTACATATTCTGACACACTCTCCACACCAGTTATCGATAGAGTTCTTTACAACGATGGCAACGAAGTAATTTCAGGCAATTTATACTCAGCCAAAATCATACTCAAAAGTAACTTAAAATTACAAAGACATATTATCTCTTTGCAACAGAAAGCAAGCTTCCAGCGCCTCTGTCACTAGCGTCAAAACATCACAAAATGTTAGCACTGCAACAGCCGTAGCAAGCACGAACAAGACAGAATGGACTTTCAAAGTTAACGCTCCAGAGGATCATAATAAGACAAAGTTACTTGTTGTTGTTGAGTTCGCCGCCAATCATACATCCGAGTTAGGTACCGGCAATGTTACATATTCTCTTGGAACGTCTCCATATTTATCTGCGCCAACTGTTGTTGCTGAAAATCATACAGGACCATTCAAGGCCGGTGAATATATTCCAGTTAAAGTTACATTACAACACTTTGAGGCAAAGACAGGAAACTTCCAATATAGATTCTATGCAGATCAGAAATGGATAGATCTCCCAGACGACAATGTAACTGAAGTAGAAACCCCATCTGCAATTAAGAAATTACATGCCGACGAAGGCAAAACATATCTACTCAACATTCCAGCTCCAAAGTATGAAGATATCAAAGAAGATGGGAAAGTTAAACTTCAAATTAGGTTAGCTGGATCCAAAGATCAAGCTCAATCCAATATCATTGAAACAGAGGTTTCACTTCAGAAACAACAATACGTTGCACCAAGCCCTGATGATTCCAAGCCAACTCCAACACCTGAAAATAGTGGACTTACTGGTGGACAGAAGGCTGGTATTGTTATTGGCGTTCTTCTTGCTGTTATCCTTATTATTCTCATCATCTACTTCGTTTTCTGCAGGAAACCATCTAAAGATAAATCATCATCTGATATCCAAGATGATTCCGGCTCCGGTGTTAATGTGTAATTTAATTTAATTAAGGATGTCAATTTGGAAGAAAAGTGAGAAAATTCCTAAAATGCTAAAAATGAATTTTCCAAACGTACTTTTTTATCTCATTTTTTTGATTTTGAAAAAAATTTGGAGAGAAGAACTCTTCGTTTTTGAATTTTGTCACGATGGTTTTAAAGTATAGGGTGTCCAAAGGTGTGTTTAGCACAAACCTGAATACTGCGAATAGAAATAAACAAGTTACATATATATAAAGTTTATTTAAATATAATCACCATTGGATTCAATCACGCGTTCGCAGCGATCGATCCAGGCTTGAAAGACACGCTTTAAATCATCATGAGAAAATTGCTCAAATTGCTCTCTTACAAAATTTTCAAGATCATCTGGACTCGCGAATTCGCGTCCTTCAGCTCTCTTTTTTAGCGTGCCGAATAAATAAAAGTCAGAGGGTGCAATATCAGGTGAATAAATTGGGTTTGGAACAACTTTGACATTGTTTTCCACCAAGTAATTCATTACCTTATGACTTTTGTGAACTCTTGAATTATCAAAATGAATTGCAAACTTTTGTTTTTGTTGTTTGGATTTCTCAAACTCATCAGAATTGATAATTTGAGTAAGAACATTGTCAATTAGATACTGAGCATTCATCGTATTAGGTTTTTGAAGAATATCAATTGCGATGATGTCATTTACGCCCCAAAAAACCGACAACATCATCATTGGTGTGTCAATTTTTTTCTTCGGGAATGTTTGCGGATTTTTCTCGTAAACGAAAAAGGGGATTTGACGGAGTCAAATCCCCGCTCGCAAAAAGTGGACTTTACATGTCAAATTTTATATGCATGTAATGTCCACTTTTATGAGTTTTAGGAAGGAATTGGAAGCCATGAGTTACTGACATTTCATCAGTATCTCATAGCCTCCAATTCCTTCTTAAAATGGGAGAAACTTTGTCCGAATAGTTTAACATTCGGACAAAGTTTCTCCCATTTTAAGAAGGAATTGGAGGGTAAGAGATATACCATATGAATGTATATCTCTTACCCTCCAATTCCTTCTAGAAAGTGTCCAAACTTTGGGTTAATTGCAAACTATTAACCCAAAGTTTGGACACTTTCAAGTGGAGATGGAAGGCTTTGGGGTATATATTAATACAATATACCTCAAAGCCTTCCATCTCCACTACAAATGGGAGAAACTTTGTCCGAATAGTTTAACATTCGGACAAAGTTTCTCCCATCTTTCAATGTAATTGCTACCTGTGAGGTACTGACTTGAAGTCAGTGCTTCACAGGTAGCAATATCCAAAAATTTAAAAACATTTTATCAGTTCGTTAAAGAACTAGAGCCTCCTAGGTACTGAACCAGAATCAGTGCCTAGGGGACTCTAGTGATCTATATAAATCTGAGAAACTTTGAGGAAATTGTTCGACATTTCCTCAAAGTTTCTCAGCAATTTAGCGAGGAATGTTCGTTATCGTGTAGATATTTATAATATATACATGATAACAAACATTCTCCGCTAAAAGATGTAAAATCTTATAAGAAATGATTGCAAAAGAATAACAAATTGCAACAAATTTTATATGAAACTGAACCTTATGAGGTAGTGATTCAAGATCACCGCCTCATAAGATTCAGTTTCAATCTCAAGTATCTCAAAAGTAAGGCTCTATTTTTTGCCATGTAAAGTGTCACTTTACTGTCAAACCGTTTTTATCGTTTTCGTTTACAACATTTTCATCCTTCGGGATCCATATGATTTTGGCTTCTGTTGCATATTGAAACCAAGACTCGTCCCCTGTTACTAAAAAGCGAAACTTCTTGGATTGATACGCACCCAATATAGAGAGGAGCTCTTTCGAAGATTGGACTCTAGATTTTTTTTGAACTGAATTAAGGTTGTGCGGAACCCAACGTGTATACGCTAGTTTGTAGTTCAAATAATTGTGCAGATAATAACTGACTGTTGTACGTGGTATCTTTGTCATCTCCTCTATCCTTCTAAGTGATGCTCTTGGGTCTTCATCTAGCGCTTGAAGAATTGCTTTGATTTTTCTTTGATCCGGCGATTTTTTGTCAATTTTTATGATGGGCGCCTTTTTGTTCATGAAGTGATACATCCTAACATGATACGTTACAGTGGAATAGCTAGGAGCATCCATACCGAAGCATTTTACCAATGTCTCGTAGATTTTTTTACAGTCTTTGCATTTTTTGCAAGAGCGAGGATGTTTTCTTTATGATTCATTAAAAAAATGAAAAAAATCCCGCCAAAATTTCCCGCGAAACCGCCTCTTGTCTCAAAATTCATTTTATATCCCGGCATGGCGCCAAAATACAACATACTCATCATATACATATATTCATATTTTTTATTATATATTTATAATCAGCATATATCTCCTTTAATAGTCTCATATAGAGCGCTGTGCTAAACGCACCTTTGGACACCCTATATATTATACACATGTATTGATATTACTATTTTTGTATATTTTAAGAGAAAATTATATTCTCCTAAAGTGAAAACAATTTTCCAAATTGCAGCTCCTTCAAAGATTTCTGAAGACTCAACGGTTAAAATTACAGTTTCTATCACAGATCCAGCTGGTCAAACTGCTACCTCTTTATATTAATATAATATTTATTTTGATATATTTTTTAGTTTAACTTTTTTTCTTTGATAAATATTTTATTTTATATTTTAAACCCTTTATTTTTTAATTAAATCATGTCTTGTAAATCAAATTACAACATGGCAAACTTTTGATTCGATATATATAGTTTACGTAACAAGTGATAGCTCCATTAGAAAGCTGAGTTTTGAAAATTACAATACATAGCATATCATTTCCAGACTTTCCCACTTTATTTTTTTTTTATTTTTTTTTAAAATGTTTCGTAATTTCAGGATGCTTTTCCCCTTTAACTTTGTTAAATGCGTAATTTTTTTCTATCTGACAACTGGCTTGAAAGATCATTGAAAATGCGATATAAACAATTTCATTTTTTTTCGACTTTTTTTTATAAATAAAGAAAATAAATATACAAATAAAATTATTTCTTAATTATTTTGTCATATTTGACAATTATATCCTGTCTCAAAGTATCCAAATCCGCAAACTGTGTTGCGTATCTCGAAGTGTCTTCGTCGTACGGCTTAATTACATCAGCCCTATCCAAGAACATCATCAAATGAAACGCGAGAGCTTTGTATTTTATCTGCATCAAAATTGCCAAAGCAGGATGGAAATCTCTTATTGATATGAACAGCAACAAAGCGTTCATTGCATTTCCAGTATCCAAGAAGTGGTGGGCGGCTCTTCTCAACAAACTCTTCGACTCATTCGAAAACTCTTCCAATTTGCAGACTTCGACAGAATCTTCCCATCTTCCGTTGTCCTGAAGATATCTTGCGGCAGAAAGATTAGCGCCAGCTAAATGCATCAATATACAGCCTTCTATAAATCTGTGCTGTGCAAAAAGTGGAACAGCGGTTGTTATCAAAAATTCTGTCACGTTTTGTGGCAAAATTTTATCTTCGTAACCGAGAAGCAACGCCGAACAAATGCTTGCCACTATTGTGAACTCGCTTTTGTTGGAGAGACTCTTGAAAACTTCGACAGCTCCTCTTCTATCACCCATTCTGAACTTGAACAACAAGTTGAAAATGGCAGAAATCGGAGTATCTGCAGGAGAAAACAGAGAAGATTGAATCCTCAACGCGGAAACAACTTCTTCTTTCCCTCCAAACATGGAATGCCGTGCTTGCAACCTCGGACCTCCCAAACTACGTGAAACACACTTCCAAATAATGGAATCAGTTG
Organism: Trichomonas vaginalis G3; assembly: GCF_026262505.1. Lineage (NCBI taxonomy): Eukaryota > Parabasalia > Trichomonadida > Trichomonadidae > Trichomonas > Trichomonas vaginalis. Next base: position 8,075,020 of record NC_067207.1, on the reverse strand, counting down.
GAAATCCATGGTCATTAGCTATCTCAGCTATTTGAAGTGCTTCTGACCATGTTCCTGTAGTAGGATTCGTTAATAATTGCTCACCCATAAGCTCTAACCGTTGCTGGGCGGTTTTTAGCGGTTTTAAGAGGGCAGGTGAAGTGATTCTTTTTACAGATCTCCAGTCTCTTGCAATAACGAATTTCACGGCTTCGTCATTGAGCGGGGAGACGAGGACGAGTCCATTTCCTGTTACAGCGAATGAGGAAACAGAAAAAGGACAACTTTCCACTTTTTCAAGTGAAAAACCAAATTTTCCGTCTCTCGCGTGTACGTACAATCCGCTGGATGATCTCTCGAACTCTATCCTGTCTATGTCGATGAAAGGAGAGTATGTTTGCTTCGATGTACCGAAAGCAAAGTCGTAAAACATAATTACGCCGTCTGTGTCAGCAGTTATGATGCAATCGCCTTTCCAAGCAAGACAAGTTGTCCTGGAGTTCTCCCGTGAGTTACGCAGCCTCAGAACAGGCATCTGTGCTATGCCGTTCTTGTATGTGTAGACTTGGATTTCTCCGGTAGATAATAATACGGCGAAATTGGGAGTATCGCCTTGGAAACATGTTGCTGGTATTCTGGATACTTGGACTGCAACAGCGGTGATGGATGTTTGAAGAGTCATCGGCTTTTGTTTGACATCATAAAAAATACCAAGGTCGTATTTGCCGTGGACGAAAACGCCGAGCTCCTCTGAACATATTAGGTCTGTGGCAGGGCCAAGGCGAGTGTGGATTGGAATAACTTGGCGCTTGGGAAGATTTATTGATCCACACTCGGTTTTTGAGTACCACAGAAGGACATCTTTGGTAAGGAACTTGATCTTTTCAATGGATGTGCTGGATGCAAGGTAGTTCTGTGTGTATTTCCCTTCTGAAACGTCTGCGAAAATTATCTTTCCGGTTGGAGTGCCGAAAGCAAGGATTCCGTCGTAGAAATCGTAACAGGTTGGTATCTGTGGTATAATTTGAGACTGCGCGATGACGTAAGGTATATCATCTTTTATGGCAAACATAACTAAGCCATTTGATGGAGAGAACGCGATGTATCGCTCGGGAAGTGCACGGTTACATGCAGCGGATAGTGGTAAATACTTCGATTTTAAGTCAAACAGCTCTCTTTTCAATTTTATTGTTCCTGATTTTGTAAAAATGTAGTCTTCGTTACAGATATAGATACTGAGTGACGAGTCTTGACCATAAACTGTAATTTCGTTGTCATTTGTTAAAGAAGGAAGCAGTTTATGGAAAGATGATTGGGATGATTCATCGATTACAAGATTTCGGCCAGATTTGGTCGCTATGTTAAACGTAAGTATTTTTCCTTCAAGCATAATTAATAAAATATTACTAATATGGGGATGATGTTGAATTTCTACGATTTTTTCTGATTTATCTAAAGTATGGGATTGAGATTGAGATGTTGGAGCCTGCTTGGCATTCTTTGACGTGATAATTGTAAAGGATGGACCATTAGAATATAGAATTGCAGTGAATATATCTGAACTATTAACAGCCATCCTTGTATATGTACCAGGAACATCTATCTTCCAAAGTATTCGTGAGTTTTTCGCTTGATCTTCAGCTTCATACGGCCAAAAATCGATACTATAAATTGTATTTGGTTCTGCAAAGCCTAAAACGATTTTACGGGACCATTGAAGCTCCGATACATACTGAGCTTCAGATACTTGACGAGTGATTCCGAGTGTAAGACCTGATTCACAATCCCATAACAAAACTCTTCCGCAATCGTCTGAAATTGCAAGATAAGGTAGCTCATAGTGGAATTTAAGGCAAGTTATGTTAGAATTTAGAATTTCAATGGATCATAAGAAAGAAATATCATTTTTAGTAGTTTTATAGAGATAAATTGTGCCTTTACCGGCTAATGCAAGTAGCCCACATGCTTCCCAGTCCATGCTCCCTGTGTTGAACACTTTACTAGGTGGACAAAGTGAAGCAAATCGTATCTTAGCTTTATTAAAAGGATTCGCTTGCATTTTTTTTATAAATTGATATCGTCAAAAATTTTAATTCTACAATGTTTTAAATATATTAATATTTAGTTGTACAGAATCAAATCACATCTACTTGAAAAAAAAAAGGTAGTGGGGCTTCCAGGCGCGTTGCGCCCTCTAGCCCCGAAGATGTTTAGTATAAAACCGCTTTTTAACTTCACTTAAAATGCCACGTAAGCTACGTAAGAATATACGTAAGAGGAAGGGAGCATTGAAACATCCAATAGTAAAACTGACACCACAACAACAGTTGCAACAACAAATGCTGAATGACCCCACTATGTTGCAACAAATGTCAAGCAACCCTATGCTTTTAAACCGAGTTATTGGTGCACAGAGTGGAGGTTTAAGAGCGGCACTTTTAGCGAAAATGGCAGGCTATGGTGGAGCTGCAGACGGAACAGCTTATAACCCTCAAAGTCAAATGAATTTGAGTTCACTCAAAAATCAAATAACAGATGTCAAAAAGTCAAACATAGACATACAGAAACAAATAAGTGAAAACGAAAAGAAACTAGAATATGACAGACACACAAAGAAACTCAATGAGTTAAACGTAGAGAAAAAGAAGAAAGAAGAACAACTGAAAGAACTAAGTACAGAGGAATATGCGAAAAAAGTGTCAGAAAAAGCAGCAGAAGTAGCAAAAATGGAACAAGATGTTATAAATTTGAAAAACCATACTACTCAATATAAAGTACTGAAAGATGAAGAAATAAAACAAAAAGCCCTGAAGACATATATGGATAGCGATGAGTATAAAAAAGAAGTTGAAGCAAATGTAAAGGCAGAAAAACTTTTACAGTTGCAAAACCAAACCGTACAGTATGAAAACTTAGCACAAGAAAGTAAAAATAACGACGCAGCCATGCAAAAGGCAATGAAAAGCGCAGAATATATAAAAGCTAATAATGACTGGTTAGACGCCCAAGCCAACGCTAAAGCAGCCCAACTTATAGGGTCAATAAGGACAAAAATACAAGCGGATGAAGACAGTTCAAATGAAGCTTTAACGAATGCTGACTTTAAGAACGCCTTCGAAGCTCTTCATAGTAAGGTGAAACTAGTGAACGACTTCTCATCTGGAAAGAAACTGAAGTCTGAAGGTTTCGACAAAGAGTTAAAAGAAGTAGCACAAAATATGACGAAAATAACAGATGCAGCAACGAGACAGGCAGTTCAAAGTGCCCATGACGCCGTTAGAACAGCTGTTGTGGAAAGTCAAGAAAAAGAGTTACAACAGACCAAAAGAGACCTAGTAAATGCTTTCTTAAGAACGAAAAGTCAGGTAGGACATTATGCTGCAGATGGAACATATGTGCCAGCTGGTGGAACTTATATACCAGCTGGTGGAACTTATATACTAGCTAGTGGAACTTATATACCACCAAACCCTCCAAGAGAAGCACCTGCACCAGGACTACCTAAAACATTTACATCGTCACATGGACACAGACACAGGCATGCACCAAAACCAACACAACAACCAACAGTTCAAAATCCAGCACCAACAACAACAACAACAACCAGCACAACAACCACCTCCACAACCAGCACAGCAACCAACAGTTCAAAACCCTGCACAACAACCACCTCCACAACCAGCACAACAACCACAAACAGAGCAAGGACATAAAAGAAGTAGAGAACAAGGAAACCAAGATTTCTTAAAAATGCTTAAGGAAGAATATGGTTACCCAGATACTCTTGACTTTAGTGACAGATATAAAGAAGCTATTAGAAAGTTCAAGGAAGGAAATACAGACCCGAACCTATTTAGCTTTATGGTTCAGCACCAAATGGGATATAATTTCAAACCTGGAAAATACAAGCTCGCTAAGGGATATGATTTAATAGCATATCATCCAAATGACATGAACGAATTTACTCCGAGATATTTGGTGTCAGAGCTAAATGACAATTCAACTCTCTTCATGAAACGCGTAAAAAATAGAGACGGAACGAAAGAAGAAAGGTTTATGAGTCCGGATGACTTAGATAGGGAACTTTTTAAAAACGGTCTCGGAATATATGAAATGCCAGCAGATGAGGTACAAGAAACTCAACAGGAAGAAGTTCAGATACAACCAGACATGGAAGAAATAGTTCAGCAACAACAGCTAGAAGAGCCTGAAGGAAACGAACAAGTCCCTCCTTTGGAAACTAACCTCACAGAACTAGATGAAGATTTGGAACAGCCGAAAAATCTTGACCCTCAACAAGAGTATGAGGTGAATATGGAATCTTTCCAAGAGTCTAAAAAAAATTCGGCTGACATAGTAGAAGAATATCGAAAAATGTTTGCCGACATACAAAAGACTCCAACATCAGATGAAAATATTCAGCATAGAATGGAAGTACTGAAAGATAATGTACGCAAATACAACAATCCTTTTTACTTACGACCATATAACGTTCAATCTTTGGCTGAACTCGGTGAAAATAAAAGGTTAAATTTCAACAAAACATATAGAAATGAAACATTGTTTAAAGTTCATTCAGAACCTAACCAATATGGAAACAAACCTACTTTTGTTTCTGCAGACTATGGAACTACAATGAGATGGGGTCATAAAGCTAATCCGGATAGGTGGTTCATAAACTTACAACCACAATTCCAAGAAGTTGTAGACGCAATGGAAGTGAATGGTGAACCAGATATAGCTGGTATTTTCAGCGCGGCTTTAATGCCATTGAAAGATATGAAAGATGCAGATATTTTGAACCAGTATGAAATGAACATGGCTGATGGAAATATAACACCTGACGTTCTAAAACATTTATCTCAAAGAACTACACAGAACCATAGAGATGGTATATTTGGTGAAGAGTTTAGAAAGACAGTTAGGGAGAGAGAAGGAAGAGAACCTATTGTACATGACCTTGCAAACGAAAGTTTACAAAATGTCATAAAAACTTACTTTGCAGACAATGAACCGAGAAGGGATGAATATTTAAGAAAACTCAAATGGACAGTACCAAATGAAATGTTAGTATTGAAAAACATGTTCCTTGACAAAATAAAACCAACTACAGAAATAAATGACGAAAGACTGAAACATTGGGTAAAAGCTTTCCCATTCACAAAAGATATTATTGGTAACATGGAAAGAAAACCAGAATGGCTACAAAAACATATATTTGGAAACGAGCTTATTCCATATGGACAAGCTCTGTTTGAAGAGCTTGAACCGGAAACTCAGGAAAGAGTCATGCAAACAATACGCGAAGACTCAAATACAAACTATGACAAAATCTTTCTAGGATATAGGTTACCTGAGATGGGCGACCAGAGCCCAAAGGCAAAAAGGACATGGGAAATTTACAACATACTAGGTGAACATGAGGCAAAGATGCAACAACTTGAAGCAGAGGGCAAGTTACCAAAAGCGACACCAAAGAAGAAGAGAAGAGTAGAACAAAGTGAAAGTAGTGAAGAAGTAACTTCATCTAGTGAAAGTAGTGGCAATGAAGGAAAAAGAAGAGTTAAAAACTCAGTCAGGAAGAAAGTAAAGCTTGGTCCGAGTGGGTTCTATTATGACATATAAATCCAACTATTCTATATTTTTACCCATATGAAATGTACGCCGCTCAGAATATAACGCCAACAGTTTTGGATGCCATGAATGGAAATGTTTCCGAATGGTATAACGAATGCGACAATGCCATTAGAAGGTCAGAAATAGTTCCTGGAACTTACGAATATACAACTGCTGTTTCTTATGGAAACGTAGGTGAGTTTGGAGAAGGTTCTTCAACAACAGTAGATATTGCTTGCGACAGGTTTCATATTATTTCTATTGACAACTCTTTCTTATACGTGGAACAAGACATTGAAATAAAACCTTCTGCCAAGTTGTCTGAAAAGAAAGGTTGCAATGGAATTTTCTATGTCGGATACCAATATGCTCCAGAAGTTTTCATGGGATATAAGATATATTCTAACTCTGACTTAGTTCAAACAGTAACATGGGCAAACTATGAATGGTTCGCTTTAAGAAACTCAGTACAACCACAAGCTAGAGAACAAACAGACCAGTATGCAACTATTGAGAAAATAAGAAGACTTGACCCTAACGTTCCAGGAGTTTATGTTAACCTTTCTGGTTCAGATGGAACTGCTGCCACTAAAGTAAAACTGAAACTTAGAGTTCCTTTGTCATCTTTCCTCATCTTCAGGTTTTTAAGATACTTGCCAAACTGGGCAGGAAAAATTTCTATCGAACTTACTCCAAGCAAAAATAACTTAGTCATTGCACCAACACAAGACCCATTCACTCTTACAGACGTAAAGGGAACAAATAAAACGTCATTCGCCGAATTTTGCAAAGACAAAGTTGACTTAGACTTTGGTTTCTCAAACCTCAACACTGAAGTAAACTATTATTTCAATGCTGCTGGAGATGCTTGGGACCCAGTTAAGTTCACATGCGAAAAATTTGAATGCAAGAGAATAGAAAGCAGACTTGCAGTCTATATGTTGGACCCAGATATTTCAAATGCTTTAGCTGCCAAATATATTGCAGTTCCACTTATGTTCCCTATACACCAAATATCTGTCAAAGACTTTGCAGGTGAAGTTGGAAACCAAAGTGCTGACCCAGGTGCAAGAACAGATATTGCCTTAACAACTGCAATGAAACATGCAGATACTATGTTTGTTCTTTTCAGACGAACTATAAATGACTATTCTTGTTTCTACAACCCTGGTATTAAATATCATATAAACATAGATGGCAAATATTATCCAAGAGAAGAATATTCTACAGTTGAGGATATGAGGTCATACAACTTGACATTAGATGCTATGAACTTTAACAACAACTTCACAACAACCATTAACCCTGAAATGCAAAGTTCTATTATGCCATATGTGAAAGTATGGACCCATACAGGAGGTCAAAAAACTCAATATACAAATGGAGACCGTTCAAACTTTTGGCTTGGCATTCCATTTGCTGACTCAGAAGACTTTATGGGTGGTATTTCAACTGTTGGTACAGTTCAAATACAATATACTGGTGACAGAGACGGTCCAGATGAATTGAAAGCAAAGAAGTTTACAAAACCAATAGCACTTTTCACGGAAGATGCTCTTTTGAAAATTCGTTCGATGAAACCTGCTGGGGCTCCTCAGATTGGCATAACGACAGCTTCCATCGAGCAGATTTTGGCAGCAGGTCAGTAAGTTGTTCTTGAACTGACTTCTCTCCGTCAAATATTGACAGTACGCCAGTTTTGACATAATATTGTATTATAAACTTTCCTTTAGAAATATCTGTAAGTTTTGAAGTTATATTTTTGTCTGCTTCAAGAACTTTCACCATTTCAGTTATACCAACTTTCTTTGCTTTATGAAAATATTTAGGTTCAGCAAAGACTGCTATTCTATAACATTTTCCATTGTTTGTGTAAAGAACTATTCTGTCAATGTATTTGTATTGTTTGTGTGTGTAAACTTTGTTTTGCTTCAATTCGAAGAGATATCTGAATACGTCCATCTTTTTATTCTAAGTAAAATGTCATTTCCGAAAAATAGAAGTGTAAGTGTTTCAAAAGGTTTAATGGCGGTGGCAGATGTGAAGTTAAATTCACCAACTCAAACAAACAGTCAAAGTGTTGTTGTCAATGTCAAAGACAGAGATGTTGAAGTGGGGAAACCATACGAAGACGAAGATGGTATAACAATAGTTCCTGTAAAAGAACAACCAACATATCCTGAAGTTAGCAGAGACTTAAGTTCTGTTGCAGATATTCGAAACGACTACCAACAACTGAAAGACAAACTTAAAACTCAGGAGAAGATTTGTCAAGCTTTAAGTATAATGTTAAACTTGGTCGAACACAACCCTGTAAAAGTGAACTCATATGTCATTGCACCTCATGAAGTTTTGAAAGAACTATTGAAACTTTTGACAGAGGCAGACGATATAAACATCAAAGAAATAGAACCCGACATTAGTTGCTGTGGTGTTTCATATAATGTCATTGACAAGATATACGTTATGAAAGGAGGTGAAACGTTGAACTTAAAATATAGTTTCCCAGACGTTATAAAAATATTTGACGACCACAACATTTCATTAAAATTTATTTGCTAAGTAAATGGCAGAAGACATAATGGTTTATACTATTACGACTAAAAACCCTGAGTCATATAATTCTATAACAACAAACTTACAAAGTCCTCAAGGACGATATTGTAAACTAACCTTAAACACAATGACGACTAAAGCCTGTTTTGCTCTTTTGACACCAGAAGACTTTATTGTTGTGAATGGTAAAAAATACTCCTTTGAAGATACTTACTCAGATATACCACCAACAGGTTTTGTTGACTTATTTAATACTTTAAGGACGGGTGTAACATGTGCTGCAACTAGAGCAGGTTTCATTATGTTTGAATGTCCGACTGAGTTTACTATAAACGATATGAGTTATAATACAAAACTTATATCTGGTTTTTACTACCAACAGTTTCCTATAACAGGAAAAGGTGTCATACAAGGAATGTCTGTTCCATTGACTTTAAGCACACCAATCTTATATATTGTTTCAAACTTAGGTTCAAAGTGTTATTCGAATGTCGACAGAAACTATTATGACCAAAAGATACTTATGCGTATAAACAATACTTTCTCTGCTGGTTTGCCTATTGTTCATTCGAATGCAGAGTTTTCAGCTTTAGTAAACTCAAACACTTTAGCAAACATAAACTTAACCTTAGTTGACGCAAACTTTGTTCCTGTAAAACTTTTATGTCCTATGTATTTGTCAATGACGGCAGAAAGTTTCGAATTGGAAGATGCAACTGGTGAAAGTATTGTATTACAAGAACAACTTCAACAACAAATAGCTCAAGAACAACAAATGCAACAAATGGAACAAATGGAACAACAAGCTCAAGAATAAAAAAATATTTTTTTTTATTTTTATAAAAAAATGTACAGAATAGATGTTTCAGATTTTTATGACTTCCAAGCATTCAGAAATATGTGTCCATTTCGAGACTATAACAAAGCAGTCGAGAATTTGAAACGTTTAGTCATTTATGTTGACTCTGCCCCAGAATGTTATGTCATGAAAGAATGGGATGTTGTCTTTAACAAACCAAGAGCAACAATAGTGTCTGAACAAGAATGTAGACAGAAACTTAAGAAAATAAAAGTTGTACAAGTTGGAAGGAAGATGTTAGATGCTTGGGATATCTTATTGTCAAAGTTAGAAGATTTTTCAGTTCGAGGTATAAAGTTCTATACACCATCTCCAAACTTCTATTCTATCTTCACTGGATATAAATACGAACAAGTAGAATGGACTTTCAAAGTTAACGCTCCAGAGGATCATAATAAGACAAAGTTACTTGTTGTTGTTGAGTTCGCCGCCAATCATACATCCGAGTTAGGTACCGGCAATGTTACATATTCTGACACACTCTCCACACCAGTTATCGATAGAGTTCTTTACAACGATGGCAACGAAGTAATTTCAGGCAATTTATACTCAGCCAAAATCATACTCAAAAGTAACTTAACAATTACAAAGACATATTATCTCTTTGCAACAGAAAGCAACGCTTCCAGCGCCTCTGTCACTAGCGTCAAAACATCACAAAATGTTAGCACTGCAACAGCCGTAGCAAGCACGAACAAGACAGAATGGACTTTCAAAGTTAACGCTCCAGAGGATCATAATAAGACAAAGTTACTTGTTGTTGTTGAGTTCGCCGCCAATCATACATCCGAGTTAGGTACCGGCAATGTTACATATTCTGACACACTCTCCACACCAGTTATCGATAGAGTTCTTTACAACGATGGCAACGAAGTAATTTCAGGCAATTTATACTCAGCCAAAATCATACTCAAAAGTAACTTAACAATTACAAAGACATATTATCTCTTTGCAACAGAAAGCAACACTTCCAGCGCCTCTGTCACTAGCGTCAAAACATCACAAAATGTTAGCACTGCAACAGCCGTAGCAAGCACGAACAAGACAGAATGGACTTTCAAAGTTAACGCTCCAGAGGATCATAATAAGACAAAGTTACTTGTTGTTGTTGAGTTCGCCGCCAATCATACATCCGAGTTAGGTACCGGCAATGTTACATATTCTGACACACTCTCCACACCAGTTATCGATAGAGTTCTTTACAACGATGGCAACGAAGTAATTTCAGGCAATTTATACTCAGCCAAAATCATACTCAAAAGTAACTTAACAATTACAAAGACATATTATCTCTTTGCAACAGAAAGCAACGCTTCCAGCGCCTCTGTCACTAGCGTCAAAACATCACAAAATGTTAGCACTGCAACAGCCGTAGCAAGCACGAACAAGACAGAATGGACTTTCAAAGTTAACGCTCCAGAGGATCATAATAAGACAAAGTTACTTGTTGTTGTTGAGTTCGCCGCCAATCATACATCCGAGTTAGGTACCGGCAATGTTACATATTCTGACACACTCTCCACACCAGTTATCGATAGAGTTCTTTACAACGATGGCAACGAAGTAATTTCAGGCAATTTATACTCAGCCAAAATCATACTCAAAAGTAACTTAACAATTACAAAGACATATTATCTCTTTGCAACAGAAAGCAACGCTTCCAGCGCCTCTGTCACTAGCGTCAAAACATCACAAAATGTTAGCACTGCAACAGCCGTAGCAAGCACGAACAAGACAGAATGGACTTTCAAAGTTAACGCTCCAGAGGATCATAATAAGACAAAGTTACTTGTTGTTGTTGAGTTCGCCGCCAATCATACATCCGAGTTAGGTACCGGCAATGTTACATATTCTCTTGGAAAGTCTCCATATTTATCTGCGCCAACTGTTGTTGCTGAAAATCATACAGGACCATTCAAGGCCGGTGAATATATTCCAGTTAAAGTTACATTACAACACTTTGAGGCAAAGACAGGAAACTTCCAATATAGATTCTATGCAGATCAGAAATGGATAGATCTCCCAGACGACAATGTAACTGAAGTAGAAACCCCATCTGCAATTAAGAAATTACATGCCGACGAAGGCAAAACATATCTACTCAACATTCCAGCTCCAAAGTATGAAGATATCAAAGAAGATGGGAAAGTTAAACTTCAAATTAGGTTAGCTGGATCCAAAGATCAAGCTCAATCCAATATCATTGAAACAGAGGTTTCACTTCAGAAACAACAATACGTTGCACCAAGCCCTGATGATTCCAAGCCAACTCCAACACCTGAAAATAGTGGACTTACTGGTGGACAGAAGGCTGGTATTGTTATTGGCGTTCTTCTTGCTGTTATCCTTATTATTCTCATCATCTACTTCGTTTTCTGCAGGAAACCATCTAAAGATAAATCATCATCTGATATCCAAGATGATTCCGGCTCCGGTGTTAATGTGTAATTTAATTTAATTAAGGATGTCAATTTGGAAGAAAAGTGAGAAAATTCCTAAAATGCTAAAAATGAATTTTCCAAACGTACTTTTTTATCTCATTTTTTTGATTTTGAAAAAAATTTGGAGAGAAGAACTCTTCGTTTTTGAATTTTGTCACGATGGTTTTAAAGTATAGGGTGTCCAAAGGTGTGTTTAGCACAAACCTGAATACTGCGAATAGAAATAAACAAGTTACATATATATAAAGTTTATTTAAATATAATCACCATTGGATTCAATCACGCGTTCGCAGCGATCGATCCAGGCTTGAAAGACACGCTTTAAATCATCATGAGAAAATTGCTCAAATTGCTCTCTTACAAAATTTTCAAGATCATCTGGACTCGCGAATTCGCGTCCTTCAGCTCTCTTTTTTAGCGTGCCGAATAAATAAAAGTCAGAGGGTGCAATATCAGGTGAATAAATTGGGTTTGGAACAACTTTGACATTGTTTTCCACCAAGTAATTCATTACCTTATGACTTTTGTGAACTCTTGAATTATCAAAATGAATTGCAAACTTTTGTTTTTGTTGTTTGGATTTCTCAAACTCATCAGAATTGATAATTTGAGTAAGAACATTGTCAATTAGATACTGAGCATTCATCGTATTAGGTTTTTGAAGAATATCAATTGCGATGATGTCATTTACGCCCCAAAAAACCGACAACATCATCATTGGTGTGTCAATTTTTTTCTTCGGGAATGTTTGCGGATTTTTCTCGTAAACGAAAAAGGGGATTTGACGGAGTCAAATCCCCGCTCGCAAAAAGTGGACTTTACATGTCAAATTTTATATGCATGTAATGTCCACTTTTATGAGTTTTAGGAAGGAATTGGAAGCCATGAGTTACTGACATTTCATCAGTATCTCATAGCCTCCAATTCCTTCTTAAAATGGGAGAAACTTTGTCCGAATAGTTTAACATTCGGACAAAGTTTCTCCCATTTTAAGAAGGAATTGGAGGGTAAGAGATATACCATATGAATGTATATCTCTTACCCTCCAATTCCTTCTAGAAAGTGTCCAAACTTTGGGTTAATTGCAAACTATTAACCCAAAGTTTGGACACTTTCAAGTGGAGATGGAAGGCTTTGGGGTATATATTAATACAATATACCTCAAAGCCTTCCATCTCCACTACAAATGGGAGAAACTTTGTCCGAATAGTTTAACATTCGGACAAAGTTTCTCCCATCTTTCAATGTAATTGCTACCTGTGAGGTACTGACTTGAAGTCAGTGCTTCACAGGTAGCAATATCCAAAAATTTAAAAACATTTTATCAGTTCGTTAAAGAACTAGAGCCTCCTAGGTACTGAACCAGAATCAGTGCCTAGGGGACTCTAGTGATCTATATAAATCTGAGAAACTTTGAGGAAATTGTTCGACATTTCCTCAAAGTTTCTCAGCAATTTAGCGAGGAATGTTCGTTATCGTGTAGATATTTATAATATATACATGATAACAAACATTCTCCGCTAAAAGATGTAAAATCTTATAAGAAATGATTGCAAAAGAATAACAAATTGCAACAAATTTTATATGAAACTGAACCTTATGAGGTAGTGATTCAAGATCACCGCCTCATAAGATTCAGTTTCAATCTCAAGTATCTCAAAAGTAAGGCTCTATTTTTTGCCATGTAAAGTGTCACTTTACTGTCAAACCGTTTTTATCGTTTTCGTTTACAACATTTTCATCCTTCGGGATCCATATGATTTTGGCTTCTGTTGCATATTGAAACCAAGACTCGTCCCCTGTTACTAAAAAGCGAAACTTCTTGGATTGATACGCACCCAATATAGAGAGGAGCTCTTTCGAAGATTGGACTCTAGATTTTTTTTGAACTGAATTAAGGTTGTGCGGAACCCAACGTGTATACGCTAGTTTGTAGTTCAAATAATTGTGCAGATAATAACTGACTGTTGTACGTGGTATCTTTGTCATCTCCTCTATCCTTCTAAGTGATGCTCTTGGGTCTTCATCTAGCGCTTGAAGAATTGCTTTGATTTTTCTTTGATCCGGCGATTTTTTGTCAATTTTTATGATGGGCGCCTTTTTGTTCATGAAGTGATACATCCTAACATGATACGTTACAGTGGAATAGCTAGGAGCATCCATACCGAAGCATTTTACCAATGTCTCGTAGATTTTTTTACAGTCTTTGCATTTTTTGCAAGAGCGAGGATGTTTTCTTTATGATTCATTAAAAAAATGAAAAAAATCCCGCCAAAATTTCCCGCGAAACCGCCTCTTGTCTCAAAATTCATTTTATATCCCGGCATGGCGCCAAAATACAACATACTCATCATATACATATATTCATATTTTTTATTATATATTTATAATCAGCATATATCTCCTTTAATAGTCTCATATAGAGCGCTGTGCTAAACGCACCTTTGGACACCCTATATATTATACACATGTATTGATATTACTATTTTTGTATATTTTAAGAGAAAATTATATTCTCCTAAAGTGAAAACAATTTTCCAAATTGCAGCTCCTTCAAAGATTTCTGAAGACTCAACGGTTAAAATTACAGTTTCTATCACAGATCCAGCTGGTCAAACTGCTACCTCTTTATATTAATATAATATTTATTTTGATATATTTTTTAGTTTAACTTTTTTTCTTTGATAAATATTTTATTTTATATTTTAAACCCTTTATTTTTTAATTAAATCATGTCTTGTAAATCAAATTACAACATGGCAAACTTTTGATTCGATATATATAGTTTACGTAACAAGTGATAGCTCCATTAGAAAGCTGAGTTTTGAAAATTACAATACATAGCATATCATTTCCAGACTTTCCCACTTTATTTTTTTTTTATTTTTTTTTAAAATGTTTCGTAATTTCAGGATGCTTTTCCCCTTTAACTTTGTTAAATGCGTAATTTTTTTCTATCTGACAACTGGCTTGAAAGATCATTGAAAATGCGATATAAACAATTTCATTTTTTTTCGACTTTTTTTTATAAATAAAGAAAATAAATATACAAATAAAATTATTTCTTAATTATTTTGTCATATTTGACAATTATATCCTGTCTCAAAGTATCCAAATCCGCAAACTGTGTTGCGTATCTCGAAGTGTCTTCGTCGTACGGCTTAATTACATCAGCCCTATCCAAGAACATCATCAAATGAAACGCGAGAGCTTTGTATTTTATCTGCATCAAAATTGCCAAAGCAGGATGGAAATCTCTTATTGATATGAACAGCAACAAAGCGTTCATTGCATTTCCAGTATCCAAGAAGTGGTGGGCGGCTCTTCTCAACAAACTCTTCGACTCATTCGAAAACTCTTCCAATTTGCAGACTTCGACAGAATCTTCCCATCTTCCGTTGTCCTGAAGATATCTTGCGGCAGAAAGATTAGCGCCAGCTAAATGCATCAATATACAGCCTTCTATAAATCTGTGCTGTGCAAAAAGTGGAACAGCGGTTGTTATCAAAAATTCTGTCACGTTTTGTGGCAAAATTTTATCTTCGTAACCGAGAAGCAACGCCGAACAAATGCTTGCCACTATTGTGAACTCGCTTTTGTTGGAGAGACTCTTGAAAACTTCGACAGCTCCTCTTCTATCACCCATTCTGAACTTGAACAACAAGTTGAAAATGGCAGAAATCGGAGTATCTGCAGGAGAAAACAGAGAAGATTGAATCCTCAACGCGGAAACAACTTCTTCTTTCCCTCCAAACATGGAATGCCGTGCTTGCAACCTCGGACCTCCCAAACTACGTGAAACACACTTCCAAATAATGGAATCAGTTGGAAATCCATGGTCATTAGCTATCTCAGCTATTTGAAGTGCTTCTGACCATGTTCCTGTAGTAGGATTCGTTAATAATTGCTCACCCATAAGCTCTAACCGTTGCTGGGCGGTTTTTAGCGGTTTTAAGAGGGCAGGTGAAGTGATTCTTTTTACAGATCTCCAGTCTCTTGCAATAACGAATTTCACGGCTTCGTCATTGAGCGGGGAGACGAGGACGAGTCCATTTCCTGTTACAGCGAATGAGGAAACAGAAAAAGGACAACTTTCCACTTTTTCAAGTGAAAAACCAAATTTTCCGTCTCTCGCGTGTACGTACAATCCGCTGGATGATCTCTCGAACTCTATCCTGTCTATGTCGATGAAAGGAGAGTATGTTTGCTTCGATGTACCGAAAGCAAAGTCGTAAAACATAATTACGCCGTCTGTGTCAGCAGTTATGATGCAATCGCCTTTCCAAGCAAGACAAGTTGTCCTGGAGTTCTCCCGTGAGTTACGCAGCCTCAGAACAGGCATCTGTGCTATGCCGTTCTTGTATGTGTAGACTTGGATTTCTCCGGTAGATAATAATACGGCGAAATTGGGAGTATCGCCTTGGAAACATGTTGCTGGTATTCTGGATACTTGGACTGCAACAGCGGTGATGGATGTTTGAAGAGTCATCGGCTTTTGTTTGACATCATAAAAAATACCAAGGTCGTATTTGCCGTGGACGAAAACGCCGAGCTCCTCTGAACATATTAGGTCTGTGGCAGGGCCAAGGCGAGTGTGGATTGGAATAACTTGGCGCTTGGGAAGATTTATTGATCCACACTCGGTTTTTGAGTACCACAGAAGGACATCTTTGGTAAGGAACTTGATCTTTTCAATGGATGTGCTGGATGCAAGGTAGTTCTGTGTGTATTTCCCTTCTGAAACGTCTGCGAAAATTATCTTTCCGGTTGGAGTGCCGAAAGCAAGGATTCCGTCGTAGAAATCGTAACAGGTTGGTATCTGTGGTATAATTTGAGACTGCGCGATGACGTAAGGTATATCATCTTTTATGGCAAACATAACTAAGCCATTTGATGGAGAGAACGCGATGTATCGCTCGGGAAGTGCACGGTTACATGCAGCGGATAGTGGTAAATACTTCGATTTTAAGTCAAACAGCTCTCTTTTCAATTTTATTGTTCCTGATTTTGTAAAAATGTAGTCTTCGTTACAGATATAGATACTGAGTGACGAGTCTTGACCATAAACTGTAATTTCGTTGTCATTTGTTAAAGAAGGAAGCAGTTTATGGAAAGATGATTGGGATGATTCATCGATTACAAGATTTCGGCCAGATTTGGTCGCTATGTTAAACGTAAGTATTTTTCCTTCAAGCATAATTAATAAAATATTACTAATATGGGGATGATGTTGAATTTCTACGATTTTTTCTGATTTATCTAAAGTATGGGATTGAGATTGAGATGTTGGAGCCTGCTTGGCATTCTTTGACGTGATAATTGTAAAGGATGGACCATTAGAATATAGAATTGCAGTGAATATATCTGAACTATTAACAGCCATCCTTGTATATGTACCAGGAACATCTATCTTCCAAAGTATTCGTGAGTTTTTCGCTTGATCTTCAGCTTCATACGGCCAAAAATCGATACTATAAATTGTATTTGGTTCTGCAAAGCCTAAAACGATTTTACGGGACCATTGAAGCTCCGATACATACTGAGCTTCAGATACTTGACGAGTGATTCCGAGTGTAAGACCTGATTCACAATCCCATAACAAAACTCTTCCGCAATCGTCTGAAATTGCAAGATAAGGTAGCTCATAGTGGAATTTAAGGCAAGTTATGTTAGAATTTAGAATTTCAATGGATCATAAGAAAGAAATATCATTTTTAGTAGTTTTATAGAGATAAATTGTGCCTTTACCGGCTAATGCAAGTAGCCCACATGCTTCCCAGTCCATGCTCCCTGTGTTGAACACTTTACTAGGTGGACAAAGTGAAGCAAATCGTATCTTAGCTTTATTAAAAGGATTCGCTTGCATTTTTTTTATAAATTGATATCGTCAAAAATTTTAATTCTACAATGTTTTAAATATATTAATATTTAGTTGTACAGAATCAAATCACATCTACTTGAAAAAAAAAGGTAGTGGGGCTTCCAGGCGCGTTGCGCCCTCTAGCCCCGAAGATGTTTAGTATAAAACCGCTTTTTAACTTCACTTAAAATGCCACGTAAGCTACGTAAGAATATACGTAAGAGGAAGGGAGCATTGAAACATCCAATAGTAAAACTGACACCACAACAACAGTTGCAACAACAAATGCTGAATGACCCCACTATGTTGCAACAAATGTCAAGCAACCCTATGCTTTTAAACCGAGTTATTGGTGCACAGAGTGGAGGTTTAAGAGCGGCACTTTTAGCGAAAATGGCAGGCTATGGTGGAGCTGCAGACGGAACAGCTTATAACCCTCAAAGTCAAATGAATTTGAGTTCACTCAAAAATCAAATAACAGATGTCAAAAAGTCAAACATAGACATACAGAAACAAATAAGTGAAAACGAAAAGAAACTAGAATATGACAGACACACAAAGAAACTCAATGAGTTAAACGTAGAGAAAAAGAAGAAAGAAGAACAACTGAAAGAACTAAGTACAGAGGAATATGCGAAAAAAGTGTCAGAAAAAGCAGCAGAAGTAGCAAAAATGGAACAAGATGTTATAAATTTGAAAAACCATACTACTCAATATAAAGTACTGAAAGATGAAGAAATAAAACAAAAAGCCCTGAAGACATATATGGATAGCGATGAGTATAAAAAAGAAGTTGAAGCAAATGTAAAGGCAGAAAAACTTTTACAGTTGCAAAACCAAACCGTACAGTATGAAAACTTAGCAAGAAAGTAAAAATAACGACGCAGCCATGCAAAAGGCAATGAAAAGCGCAGAATATATAAAAGCTAATAATGACTGGTTAGACGCCCAAGCCAACGCTAAAGCAGCCCAACTTATAGGGTCAATAAGGACAAAAATACAAGCGGATGAAGACAGTTCAAATGAAGCTTTAACGAATGCTGACTTTAAGAACGCCTTCGAAGCTCTTCATAGTAAGGTGAAACTAGTGAACGACTTCTCATCTGGAAAGAAACTGAAGTCTGAAGGTTTCGACAAAGAGTTAAAAGAAGTAGCACAAAATATGACGAAAATAACAGATGCAGCAACGAGACAGGCAGTTCAAAGTGCCCATGACGCCGTTAGAACAGCTGTTGTGGAAAGTCAAGAAAAAGAGTTACAACAGACCAAAAGAGACCTAGTAAATGCTTTCTTAAGAACGAAAAGTCAGGTAGGACATTATGCTGCAGATGGAACATATGTGCCAGCTGGTGGAACTTATATACTAGCTAGTGGAACTTATATACCACCAAACCCTCCAAGAGAAGCACCTGCACCAGGACTACCTAAAACATTTACATCGTCACATGGACACAGACACAGGCATGCACCAAAACCAACACAACAACCAACAGTTCAAAATCCAGCACCACAACAACAACAACAACCAGCACAACAACCACCTCCACAACCAGCACAGCAACCAACAGTTCAAAACCCTGCACAACAACCACCTCCACAACCAGCACAGCAACCAACAGTTCAAAACCCTGCACAACAACCACCTCCACAACCAGCACAACAACCACAAACAGAGCAAGGACATAAAAGAAGTAGAGAACAAGGAAACCAAGATTTCTTAAAAATGCTTAAGGAAGAATATGGTTACCCAGATACTCTTGACTTTAGTGACAGATATAAAGAAGCTATTAGAAAGTTCAAGGAAGGAAATACAGACCCGAACCTATTTAGCTTTATGGTTCAGCACCAAATGGGATATAATTTCAAACCTGGAAAATACAAGCTCGCTAAGGGATATGATTTAATAGCATATCATCCAAATGACATGAACGAATTTACTCCGAGATATTTGGTGTCAGAGCTAAATGACAATTCAACTCTCTTCATGAAACGCGTAAAAAATAGAGACGGAACGAAAGAAGAAAGGTTTATGAGTCCGGATGACTTAGATAGGGAACTTTTTAAAAACGGTCTCGGAATATATGAAATGCCAGCAGATGAGGTACAAGAAACTCAACAGGAAGAAGTTCAGATACAACCAGACATGGAAGAAATAGTTCAGCAACAACAGCTAGAAGAGCCTGAAGGAAACGAACAAGTCCCTCCTTTGGAAACTAACCTCACAGAACTAGATGAAGATTTGGAACAGCCGAAAAATCTTGACCCTCAACAAGAGTATGAGGTGAATATGGAATCTTTCCAAGAGTCTAAAAAAAATTCGGCTGACATAGTAGAAGAATATCGAAAAATGTTTGCCGACATACAAAAGACTCCAACATCAGATGAAAATATTCAGCATAGAATGGAAGTACTGAAAGATAATGTACGCAAATACAACAATCCTTTTTACTTACGACCATATAACGTTCAATCTTTGGCTGAACTCGGTGAAAATAAAAGGTTAAATTTCAACAAAACATATAGAAATGAAACATTGTTTAAAGTTCATTCAGAACCTAACCAATATGGAAACAAACCTACTTTTGTTTCTGCAGACTATGGAACTACAATGAGATGGGGTCATAAAGCTAATCCGGATAGGTGGTTCATAAACTTACAACCACAATTCCAAGAAGTTGTAGACGCAATGGAAGTGAATGGTGAACCAGATATAGCTGGTATTTTCAGCGCGGCTTTAATGCCATTGAAAGATATGAAAGATGCAGATATTTTGAACCAGTATGAAATGAACATGGCTGATGGAAATATAACACCTGACGTTCTAAAACATTTATCTCAAAGAACTACACAGAACCATAGAGATGGTATATTTGGTGAAGAGTTTAGAAAGACAGTTAGGGAGAGAGAAGGAAGAGAACCTATTGTACATGACCTTGCAAACGAAAGTTTACAAAATGTCATAAAAACTTACTTTGCAGACAATGAACCGAGAAGGGATGAATATTTAAGAAAACTCAAATGGACAGTACCAAATGAAATGTTAGTATTGAAAAACATGTTCCTTGACAAAATAAAACCAACTACAGAAATAAATGACGAAAGACTGAAACATTGGGTAAAAGCTTTCCCATTCACAAAAGATATTATTGGTAACATGGAAAGAAAACCAGAATGGCTACAAAAACATATATTTGGAAACGAGCTTATTCCATATGGACAAGCTCTGTTTGAAGAGCTTGAACCGGAAACTCAGGAAAGAGTCATGCAAACAATACGCGAAGACTCAAATACAAACTATGACAAAATCTTTCTAGGATATAGGTTACCTGAGATGGGCGACCAGAGCCCAAAGGCAAAAAGGACATGGGAAATTTACAACATACTAGGTGAACATGAGGCAAAGATGCAACAACTTGAAGCAGAGGGCAAGTTACCAAAAGCGACACCAAAGAAGAAGAGAAGAGTAGAACAAAGTGAAAGTAGTGAAGAAGTAACTTCATCTAGTGAAAGTAGTGGCAATGAAGGAAAAAGAAGAGTTAAAAACTCAGTCAGGAAGAAAGTAAAGCTTGGTCCGAGTGGGTTCTATTATGACATATAAATCCAACTATTCTATATTTTTACCCATATGAAATGTACGCCGCTCAGAATATAACGCCAACAGTTTTGGATGCCATGAATGGAAATGTTTCCGAATGGTATAACGAATGCGACAATGCCATTAGAAGGTCAGAAATAGTTCCTGGAACTTACGAATATACAACTGCTGTTTCTTATGGAAACGTAGGTGAGTTTGGAGAAGGTTCTTCAACAACAGTAGATATTGCTTGCGACAGGTTTCATATTATTTCTATTGACAACTCTTTCTTATACGTGGAACAAGACATTGAAATAAAACCTTCTGCCAAGTTGTCTGAAAAGAAAGGTTGCAATGGAATTTTCTATGTCGGATACCAATATGCTCCAGAAGTTTTCATGGGATATAAGATATATTCTAACTCTGACTTAGTTCAAACAGTAACATGGGCAAACTATGAATGGTTCGCTTTAAGAAACTCAGTACAACCACAAGCTAGAGAACAAACAGACCAGTATGCAACTATTGAGAAAATAAGAAGACTTGACCCTAACGTTCCAGGAGTTTATGTTAACCTTTCTGGTTCAGATGGAACTGCTGCCACTAAAGTAAAACTGAAACTTAGAGTTCCTTTGTCATCTTTCCTCATCTTCAGGTTTTTAAGATACTTGCCAAACTGGGCAGGAAAAATTTCTATCGAACTTACTCCAAGCAAAAATAACTTAGTCATTGCACCAACACAAGACCCATTCACTCTTACAGACGTAAAGGGAACAAATAAAACGTCATTCGCCGAATTTTGCAAAGACAAAGTTGACTTAGACTTTGGTTTCTCAAACCTCAACACTGAAGTAAACTATTATTTCAATGCTGCTGGAGATGCTTGGGACCCAGTTAAGTTCACATGCGAAAAATTTGAATGCAAGAGAATAGAAAGCAGACTTGCAGTCTATATGTTGGACCCAGATATTTCAAATGCTTTAGCTGCCAAATATATTGCAGTTCCACTTATGTTCCCTATACACCAAATATCTGTCAAAGACTTTGCAGGTGAAGTTGGAAACCAAAGTGCTGACCCAGGTGCAAGAACAGATATTGCCTTAACAACTGCAATGAAACATGCAGATACTATGTTTGTTCTTTTCAGACGAACTATAAATGACTATTCTTGTTTCTACAACCCTGGTATTAAATATCATATAAACATAGATGGCAAATATTATCCAAGAGAAGAATATTCTACAGTTGAGGATATGAGGTCATACAACTTGACATTAGATGCTATGAACTTTAACAACAACTTCACAACAACCATTAACCCTGAAATGCAAAGTTCTATTATGCCATATGTGAAAGTATGGACCCATACAGGAGGTCAAAAAACTCAATATACAAATGGAGACCGTTCAAACTTTTGGCTTGGCATTCCATTTGCTGACTCAGAAGACTTTATGGGTGGTATTTCAACTGTTGGTACAGTTCAAATACAATATACTGGTGACAGAGACGGTCCAGATGAATTGAAAGCAAAGAAGTTTACAAAACCAATAGCACTTTTCACGGAAGATGCTCTTTTGAAAATTCGTTCGATGAAACCTGCTGGGGCTCCTCAGATTGGCATAACGACAGCTTCCATCGAGCAGATTTTGGCAGCAGGTCAGTAAGTTGTTCTTGAACTGACTTCTCTCCGTCAAATATTGACAGTACGCCAGTTTTGACATAATATTGTATTATAAACTTTCCTTTAGAAATATCTGTAAGTTTTGAAGTTATATTTTTGTCTGCTTCAAGAACTTTCACCATTTCAGTTATACCAACTTTCTTTGCTTTATGAAAATATTTAGGTTCAGCAAAGACTGCTATTCTATAACATTTTCCATTGTTTGTGTAAAGAACTATTCTGTCAATGTATTTGTATTGTTTGTGTGTGTAAACTTTGTTTTGCTTCAATTCGAAGAGATATCTGAATACGTCCATCTTTTTATTCTAAGTAAAATGTCATTTCCGAAAAATAGAAGTGTAAGTGTTTCAAAAGGTTTAATGGCGGTGGCAGATGTGAAGTTAAATTCACCAACTCAAACAAACAGTCAAAGTGTTGTTGTCAATGTCAAAGACAGAGATGTTGAAGTGGGGAAACCATACGAAGACGAAGATGGTATAACAATAGTTCCTGTAAAAGAACAACCAACATATCCTGAAGTTAGCAGAGACTTAAGTTCTGTTGCAGATATTCGAAACGACTACCAACAACTGAAAGACAAACTTAAAACTCAGGAGAAGATTTGTCAAGCTTTAAGTATAATGTTAAACTTGGTCGAACACAACCCTGTAAAAGTGAACTCATATGTCATTGCACCTCATGAAGTTTTGAAAGAACTATTGAAACTTTTGACAGAGGCAGACGATATAAACATCAAAGAAATAGAACCCGACATTAGTTGCTGTGGTGTTTCATATAATGTCATTGACAAGATATACGTTATGAAAGGAGGTGAAACGTTGAACTTAAAATATAGTTTCCCAGACGTTATAAAAATATTTGACGACCACAACATTTCATTAAAATTTATTTGCTAAGTAAATGGCAGAAGACATAATGGTTTATACTATTACGACTAAAAACCCTGAGTCATATAATTCTATAACAACAAACTTACAAAGTCCTCAAGGACGATATTGTAAACTAACCTTAAACACAATGACGACTAAAGCCTGTTTTGCTCTTTTGACACCAGAAGACTTTATTGTTGTGAATGGTAAAAAATACTCCTTTGAAGATACTTACTCAGATATACCACCAACAGGTTTTGTTGACTTATTTAATACTTTAAGGACGGGTGTAACATGTGCTGCAACTAGAGCAGGTTTCATTATGTTTGGATGTCCGACTGAGTTTACTATAAACGATATGAGTTATAATACAAAACTTATATCTGGTTTTTACTACCAACAGTTTCCTATAACAGGAAAAGGTGTCATACAAGGAATGTCTGTTCCATTGACTTTAAGCACACCAATCTTATATATTGTTTCAAACTTAGGTTCAAAGTGTTATTCGAATGTCGACAGAAACTATTATGACCAAAAGATACTTATGCGTATAAACAATACTTTCTCTGCTGGTTTGCCTATTGTTCATTCGAATGCAGAGTTTTCAGCTTTAGTAAACTCAAACACTTTAGCAAACATAAACTTAACCTTAGTTGACGCAAACTTTGTTCCTGTAAAACTTTTATGTCCTATGTATTTGTCAATGACGGCAGAAAGTTTCGAATTGGAAGATGCAACTGGTGAAAGTATTGTATTACAAGAACAACTTCAACAACAAATAGCTCAAGAACAACAAATGCAACAAATGGAACAAATGGAACAACAAGCTCAAGAATAAAAAAATATTTTTTTTTATTTTTATAAAAAAATGTACAGAATAGATGTTTCAGATTTTTATGACTTCCAAGCATTCAGAAATATGTGTCCATTTCGAGACTATAACAAAGCAGTCGAGAATTTGAAACGTTTAGTCATTTATGTTGACTCTGCCCCAGAATGTTATGTCATGAAAGAATGGGATGTTGTCTTTAACAAACCAAGAGCAACAATAGTGTCTGAACAAGAATGTAGACAGAAACTTAAGAAAATAAAAGTTGTACAAGTTGGAAGGAAGATGTTAGATGCTTGGGATATCTTATTGTCAAAGTTAGAAGATTTTTCAGTTCGAGGTATAAAGTTCTATACACCATCTCCAAACTTCTATTCTATCTTCACTGGATATAAATACGAACAAGTAGAATGGACTTTCAAAGTTAACGCTCCAGAGGATCATAATAAGACAAAGTTACTTGTTGTTGTTGAGTTCGCCGCCAATCATAAATCCAACTTAGGTACCGGTAATGTTACATATTCTTCCACAGTCCCACACCAGTTATCGAGAGTGTTCAATACAACGATGGCAACGAAGTAATTTCAGGCAATATACACAGCCAAAATCATACTCGAAACAGGCTTAAATATTACAAAGACATATTATCTCTTTGCAACAGAAAGCGAAGCTTCCAACGCCTCTGTCACTAGCGTCGCAATATCACAAAATGTTCTCAATGCAACAGCCGTAGCAAGCGGGAACAAGAAAGAATGGACTTTCAAAGTTAACGCTCCAGAGGATCATAATAAGACAAAGTTACTTGTTGTTGTTGAGTTCGCCGCCAATCATAAATCCAACTTAGGTACCGGCAATGTTACATATTCTGACACACTCTCCACACCAGTTATCGATAGAGTTCTTTACAACGATGGCAACGAAGTAATTTCAGGCAATCCATACACAGCCAAAATCATACTCGAAAAAGGCTTAAATATTACAAAGACATATTATCTCTTTGCAACAGAAAGCGAAGCTTCCAGCGCCTCTGTCACTAGCGTCAAAACATCACAAAATGTTAGCACTGCAACAGCCGTAGCAAGCACGAACAAGACAGAATGGACTTTCAAAGTTAACGCTCCAGAGGATCATAATAAGACAAAGTTACTTGTTGTTGTTGAGTTCGCCGCCAATCATACATCCGAGTTAGGTACCGGCAATGTTACATATTCTGACACACTCTCCACACCAGTTATCGATAGAGTTCTTTACAACGATGGCAACGAAGTAATTTCAGGCAATCCATACACAGCCAAAATCATACTCGAAACAGGCTTAAATATTACAAAGACATATTATCTCTTTGCAACAGAAAGCGAAGCTTCCAGCGCCTCTGTCACTAGCGTCAAAACATCACAAAATGTTAGCACTGCAACAGCCGTAGCAAGCACGAACAAGACAGAATGGACTTTCAAAGTTAACGCTCCAGAGGATCATAATAAGACAAAGTTACTTGTTGTTGTTGAGTTCGCCGCCAATCATACATCCGAGTTAGGTACCGGCAATGTTACATATTCTCTTGGAAAGTCTCCATATTTATCTGCGCCAACTGTTGTTGCTGAAAATCATACAGGACCATTCAAGGCCGGTGAATATATTCCAGTTAAAGTTACATTACAACACTTTGAGGCAAAGACAGGAAACTTCCAATATAGATTCTATGCAGATCAGAAATGGATAGATCTCCCAGACGACAATGTAACTGAAGTAGAAACCCCATCTGCAATTAAGAAATTACATGCCGACGAAGGCAAAACATATCTACTCAACATTCCAGCTCCAAAGTATGAAGATATCAAAGAAGATGGGAAAGTTAAACTTCAAATTAGGTTAGCTGGATCCAAAGATCAAGCTCAATCCAATATCATTGAAACAGAGGTTTCACTTCAGAAACAACAATACGTTGCACCAAGCCCTGATGATTCCAAGCCAACTCCAACACCTGAAAATAGTGGACTTACTGGTGGACAGAAGGCTGGTATTGTTATTGGCGTTCTTCTTGCTGTTATCCTTATTATTCTCATCATCTACTTCGTTTTCTGCAGGAAACCATCTAAAGATAAATCATCATCTGATATCCAAGATGATTCCGGCTCCGGTGTTAATGTGTAATTTAATTTAATTAAGGATGTCAATTTGGAAGAAAAGTGAGAAAATTCCTAAAATGCTAAAAATGAATTTTCCAAACGTACTTTTTTATCTCATTTTTTTGATTTTGAAAAAAATTTGGAGAGAAGAACTCTTCGTTTTTGAATTTTGTCACGATGGTTTTAAAGTATAGGGTGTCCAAAGGTGTGTTTAGCACAAACCTGAATACTGCGAATAGAAATAAACAAGTTACATATATATAAAGTTTATTTAAATATAATCACCATTGGATTCAATCACGCGTTCGCAGCGATCGATCCAGGCTTGAAAGACACGCTTTAAATCATCATGAGAAAATTGCTCAAATTGCTCTCTTACAAAATTTTCAAGATCATCTGGACTCGCGAATTCGCGTCCTTCAGCTCTCTTTTTTAGCGTGCCGAATAAATAAAAGTCAGAGGGTGCAATATCAGGTGAATAAATTGGGTTTGGAACAACTTTGACATTGTTTTCCACCAAGTAATTCATTACCTTATGACTTTTGTGAACTCTTGAATTATCAAAATGAATTGCAAACTTTTGTTTTTGTTGTTTGGATTTCTCAAACTCATCAGAATTGATAATTTGAGTAAGAACATTGTCAATTAGATACTGAGCATTCATCGTATTAGGTTTTTGAAGAATATCAATTGCGATGATGTCATTTACGCCCCAAAAAACCGACAACATCATCATTGGTGTGTCAATTTTTTTCTTCGGGAATGTTTGCGGATTTTTCTCGTAAACGAAAAAGGGGATTTGACGGAGTCAAATCCCCGCTCGCAAAAAGTGGACTTTACATGTCAAATTTTATATGCATGTAATGTCCACTTTTATGAGTTTTAGGAAGGAATTGGAAGCCATGAGTTACTGACATTTCATCAGTATCTCATAGCCTCCAATTCCTTCTTAAAATGGGAGAAACTTTGTCCGAATAGTTTAACATTCGGACAAAGTTTCTCCCATTTTAAGAAGGAATTGGAGGGTAAGAGATATACCATATGAATGTATATCTCTTACCCTCCAATTCCTTCTAGAAAGTGTCCAAACTTTGGGTTAATTGCAAACTATTAACCCAAAGTTTGGACACTTTCAAGTGGAGATGGAAGGCTTTGGGGTATATATTAATACAATATACCTCAAAGCCTTCCATCTCCACTACAAATGGGAGAAACTTTGTCCGAATAGTTTAACATTCGGACAAAGTTTCTCCCATCTTTCAATGTAATTGCTACCTGTGAGGTACTGACTTGAAGTCAGTGCTTCACAGGTAGCAATATCCAAAAATTTAAAAACATTTTTCAGTTCGTTAAAGAACTAGAGCCTCCTAGGTACTGAACCAGAATCAGTGCCTAGGGGACTCTAGTGATCTATATAAATCTGAGAAACTTTGAGGAAATTGTTCGACATTTCCTCAAAGTTTCTCAGCAATTTAGCGAGGAATGTTCGTTATCGTGTAGATATTTATAATATATACATGATAACAAACATTCCCCCGCTAAAAGATGTAAAATCTTATAAGAAATGATTGCAAAAGAATAACAAATTGCAACAAATTTTATATGAAACTGAACCTTATGAGGTAGTGATTCAAGATCACCGCCTCATAAGATTCAGTTTCAATCTCAAGTATCTCAAAAGTAAGGCTCTATTTTTTTGCCATGTAAAGTGTCACTTTACTGTCAAACCGTTTTTATCGTTTTCGTTTACAACATTTTCATCCTTCGGGATCCATATGATTTTGGCTTCTGTTGCATATTGAAACCAAGACTCGTCCCCTGTTACTAAAAAGCGAAAAACTTCTTGGATTGATACGCACCCAATATAGAGAGGAGCTCTTTCGAAGATTGGACTCTAGATTTTTTTTGAACTGAATTAAGGTTGTGCGGAACCCAACGTGTATACGCTAGTTTGTAGTTCAAATAATTGTGCAGATAATAACTGACTGTTGTACGTGGTATCTTTGTCATCTCCTCTATCCTTCTAAGTGATGCTCTTGGGTCTTCATCTAGCGCTTGAAGAATTGCTTTGATTTTCTTTGATCCGGCGATTTTTTGTCAATTTTTATTGATGGGCGCCTTTTTGTTCATGAAGTGGATACATCCTAACATGATACGTTACAGTGGAATAGCTAGGAGCATCCATACCGAAGCATTTTACCAATGTCTCGTAGATTTTTTTACAGTCTTTGCATTTTTTGCAAGAGCGAGGATGTTTTCTTTATGATTCATTAAAAAAATGAAAAAAATCCCGCCAAAATTTCCCGCGAAACCGCCTCTTGTCTCAAAATTCATTTTATATCCCGGCATGGCGCCAAAATACAACATACTCATCATATACATATATTCATATTTTTTATTATATATTTATAATCAGCATATATCTCCTTTAATAGTCTCATATAGAGCGCTGTGCTAAACGCACCTTTGGACACCCTATATATTATACACATGTATTGATATTACTATTTTTGTATATTTTAAGAGAAAATTATATTCTCCTAAAGTGAAAACAATTTCCAAATTGCAGCTCCTTCAAAGATTTCTGAAGACTCAACGGTTAAAATTACAGTTTCTATCACAGATCCAGCTGGTCAAACTGCTACCTCTTTATATTAATATAATATTTATTTTGATATATTTTTTAGTTTAACTTTTTTTCTTTGATAAATATTTTATTTTATATTTTAAACCCTTTATTTTTTAATTAAATCATGTCTTGTAAATCAAATTACAACATGGCAAACTTTTGATTCGATATATATAGTTTACGTAACAAGTGATAGCTCCATTAGAAAGCTGAGTTTTGAAAATTACAATACATAGCATATCATTTCCAGACTTTCCCACTTATTTTTTTTTTATTTTTTTTAAAATGTTTCGTAATTTCAG
>NC_067207.1:8021568-8045599 GCF_026262505.1 Trichomonas vaginalis G3 | reverse complement strand
GATAATATGTCTTTGTAATATTTAAGCCTGTTTCGAGTATGATTTTGGCTGTGTATGGATTGCCTGAAATTACTTCGTTGCCATCGTTGTATTGAACACTCTCGATAACTGGTGTGGGGACTGTGGAAGAATATGTAACATTACCGGTACCTAAGTTGGATTTATGATTGGCGGCGAACTCAACAACAACAAGTAACTTTGTCTTATTATGATCCTCTGGAGCGTTAACTTTGAAAGTCCATTCTTTCTTGTTCCCGCTTGCTACGGCTGTTGCATTGAGAACATTTTGTGATATTGCGACGCTAGTGGCAGAGGCGTTGGAAGCTTCGCTTTCTGTTGCAAAGAGATAATATGTCTTTGTAATATTTAAGCCTGTTTCGAGTATGATTTTGGCTGTGTATGGATTGCCTGAAATTACTTCGTTGCCTCGTTGTATTGAACACTCTCGATAACTGGTGTGGGGACTGTGGAAGAATATGTAACATTACCGGTACCTAAGTTGGATTTATGATTGGCGGCGAACTCAACAACAACAAGTAACTTTGTCTTATTATGATCCTCTGGAGCGTTAACTTTGAAAGTCCATTCTACTTGTTCGTATTTATATCCAGTGAAGATAGAATAGAAGTTTGGAGATGGTGTATAGAACTTTATACCTCGAACTGAAAAATCTTCTAACTTTGACAATAAGATATCCCAAGCATCTAACATCTTCCTTCCAACTTGTACAACTTTTATTTTCTTAAGTTTCTGTCTACATTCTTGTTCAGACACTATTGTTGCTCTTGGTTTGTTAAAGACAACATCCCATTCTTTCATGACATAACATTCTGGGGCAGAGTCAACATAAATGACTAAACGTTTCAAATTCTCGACTGCTTTGTTATAGTCTCGAAATGGACACATATTTCTGAATGCTTGGAAGTCATAAAAATCTGAAACATCTATTCTGTACATTTTTTTATAAAAATAAAAAAAAATATTTTTTTATTCTTGAGCTTGTTGTTCCATTTGTTCCATTTGTTGCATTTGTTGTTCTTGAGCTATTTGTTGTTGAAGTTGTTCTTGTAATACAATACTTTCACCAGTTGCATCTTCCAATTCGAAACTTTCTGCCGTCATTGACAAATACATAGGACATAAAAGTTTTACAGGAACAAAGTTTGCGTCAACTAAGGTTAAGTTTATGTTTGCTAAAGTGTTTGAGTTTACTAAAGCTGAAAACTCTGCATTCGAATGAACAATAGGCAAACCAGCAGAGAAAGTATTGTTTATACGCATAAGTATCTTTTGGTCATAATAGTTTCTGTCGACATTCGAATAACACTTTGAACCTAAGTTTGAAACAATATATAAGATTGGTGTGCTTAAAGTCAATGGAACAGACATTCCTTGTATGACACCTTTTCCTGTTATAGGAAACTGTTGGTAGTAAAAACCAGATATAAGTTTTGTATTATAACTCATATCGTTTATAGTAAACTCAGTCGGACATCCAAACATAATGAAACCTGCTCTAGTTGCAGCACATGTTACACCCGTCCTTAAAGTATTAAATAAGTCAACAAAACCTGTTGGTGGTATATCTGAGTAAGTATCTTCAAAGGAGTATTTTTTACCATTCACAACAATAAAGTCTTCTGGTGTCAAAAGAGCAAAACAGGCTTTAGTCGTCATTGTGTTTAAGGTTAGTTTACAATATCGTCCTTGAGGACTTTGTAAGTTTGTTGTTATAGAATTATATGACTCAGGGTTTTTAGTCGTAATAGTATAAACCATTATGTCTTCTGCCATTTACTTAGCAAATAAATTTTAATGAAATGTTGTGGTCGTCAAATATTTTTATAACGTCTGGGAAACTATATTTTAAGTTCAACGTTTCACCTCCTTTCATAACGTATATCTTGTCAATGACATTATATGAAACACCACAGCAACTAATGTCGGGTTCTATTTCTTTGATGTTTATATCGTCTGCCTCTGTCAAAAGTTTCAATAGTTCTTTCAAAACTTCATGAGGTGCAATGACATATGAGTTCACTTTTACAGGGTTGTGTTCGACCAAGTTTAACATTATACTTAAAGCTTGACAAATCTTCTCCTGAGTTTTAAGTTTGTCTTTCAGTTGTTGGTAGTCGTTTCGAATATCTGCAACAGAACTTAAGTCTCTGCTAACTTCAGGATATGTTGGTTGTTCTTTTACAGGAACTATTGTTATACCATCTTCGTCTTCGTATGGTTTCCCCACTTCAACATCTCTGTCTTTGACATTGACAACAACACTTTGACTGTTTGTTTGAGTTGGTGAATTTAACTTCACATCTGCCACCGCCATTAAACCTTTTGAAACACTTACACTTCTATTTTTCGGAAATGACATTTTACTTAGAATAAAAAGATGGACGTATTCAGATATCTCTTCGAATTGAAGCAAAACAAAGTTTACACACACAAACAATACAAATACATTGACAGAATAGTTCTTTACACAAACAATGGAAAATGTTATAGAATAGCAGTCTTTGCTGAACCTAAATATTTTCATAAAGCAAAGAAAGTTGGTATAACTGAAATGGTGAAAGTTCTTGAAGCAGACAAAAATATAACTTCAAAACTTACAGATATTTCTAAAGGAAAGTTTATAATACAATATTATGTCAAAACTGGCGTACTGTCAATATTTGACGGAGAGAAGTCAGTTCAAGAACAACTTACTGACCTGCTGCCAAAATCTGCTCGATGGAAGCTGTCGTTATGCCAATCTGAGGAGCCCCAGCAGGTTTCATCGAACGAATTTTCAAAAGAGCATCTTCCGTGAAAAGTGCTATTGGTTTTGTAAACTTCTTTGCTTTCAATTCATCTGGACCGTCTCTGTCACCAGTATATTGTATTTGAACTGTACCAACAGTTGAAATACCACCCATAAAGTCTTCTGAGTCAGCAAATGGAATGCCAAGCCAAAAGTTTGAACGGTCTCCATTTGTATATTGAGTTTTTTGACCTCCTGTATGGGTCCATACTTTCACATATGGCATAATAGAACTTTGCATTTCAGGGTTAATGGTTGTTGTGAAGTTGTTGTTAAAGTTCATAGCATCTAATGTCAAGTTGTATGACCTCATATCCTCAACTGTAGAATATTCTTCTCTTGGATAATATTTGCCATCTATGTTTATATGATATTTAATACCAGGGTTGTAGAAACAAGAATAGTCATTTATAGTTCGTCTGAAAAGAACAAACATAGTATCTGCATGTTTCATTGCAGTTGTTAAGGCAATATCTGTTCTTGCACCTGGGTCAGCACTTTGGTTTCCAACTTCACCTGCAAAGTCTTTGACAGATATTTGGTGTATAGGGAACATAAGTGGAACTGCAATATATTTGGCAGCTAAAGCATTTGAAATATCTGGGTCCAACATATAGACTGCAAGTCTGCTTTCTATTCTCTTGCATTCAAATTTTTCGCATGTGAACTTAACTGGGTCCCAAGCATCTCCAGCAGCATTGAAATAATAGTTTACTTCAGTGTTGAGGTTTGAGAAACCAAAGTCTAAGTCAACTTTGTCTTTGCAAAATTCGGCGAATGACGTTTTATTTGTTCCCTTTACGTCTGTAAGAGTGAATGGGTCTTGTGTTGGTGCAATGACTAAGTTATTTTTGCTTGGAGTAAGTTCGATAGAAATTTTTCCTGCCCAGTTTGGCAAGTATCTTAAAAACCTGAAGATGAGGAAAGATGACAAAGGAACTCTAAGTTTCAGTTTTACTTTAGTGGCAGCAGTTCCATCTGAACCAGAAAGGTTAACATAAACTCCTGGAACGTTAGGGTCAAGTCTTCTTATTTTCTCAATAGTTGCATACTGGTCTGTTTGTTCTCTAGCTTGTGGTTGTACTGAGTTTCTTAAAGCGAACCATTCATAGTTTGCCCATGTTACTGTTTGAACTAAGTCAGAGTTAGAATATATCTTATATCCCATGAAAACTTCTGGAGCATATTGGTATCCGACATAGAAAATTCCATTGCAACCTTTCTTTTCAGACAACTTGGCAGAAGGTTTTATTTCAATGTCTTGTTCCACGTATAAGAAAGAGTTGTCAATAGAAATAATATGAAACCTGTCGCAAGCAATATCTACTGTTGTTGAAGAACCTTCTCCAAACTCACCTACGTTTCCATAAGAAACAGCAGTTGTATATTCGTAAGTTCCAGGAACTATTTCTGACCTTCTAATGGCATTGTCGCATTCGTTATACCATTCGGAAACATTTCCATTCATGGCATCCAAAACTGTTGGCGTTATATTCTGAGCGGCGTACATTTCATATGGGTAAAAATATAGAATAGTTGGATTTATATGTCATAATAGAACCCACTCGGACCAAGCTTTACTTTCTTCCTGACTGAGTTTTTAACTCTTCTTTTTCCTTCATTGCCACTACTTTCACTAGATGAAGTTACTTCTTCACTACTTTCACTTTGTTCTACTCTTCTCTTCTTCTTTGGTGTCGCTTTTGGTAACTTGCCCTCTGCTTCAAGTTGTTGCATCTTTGCCTCATGTTCACCTAGTATGTTGTAAATTTCCCATGTCCTTTTTGCCTTTGGGCTCTGGTCGCCCATCTCAGGTAACCTATATCCTAGAAAGATTTTGTCATAGTTTGTATTTGAGTCTTCGCGTATTGTTTGCATGACTCTTTCCTGAGTTTCCGGTTCAAGCTCTTCAAACAGAGCTTGTCCATATGGAATAAGCTCGTTTCCAAATATATGTTTTTGTAGCCATTCTGGTTTTCTTTCCATGTTACCAATAATATCTTTTGTGAATGGGAAAGCTTTTACCCAATGTTTCAGTCTTTCGTCATTTATTTCTGTAGTTGGTTTTATTTTGTCAAGGAACATGTTTTTCAATACTAACATTTCATTTGGTACTGTCCATTTGAGTTTTCTTAAATATTCATCCCTTCTCGGTTCATTGTCTGCAAAGTAAGTTTTTATGACATTTTGTAAACTTTCGTTTGCAAGGTCATGTACAATAGGTTCTCTTCCTTCTCTCTCCCTAACTGTCTTTCTAAACTCTTCACCAAATATACCATCTCTATGGTTCTGTGTAGTTCTTTGAGATAAATGTTTTAGAACGTCAGGTGTTATATTTCCATCAGCCATGTTCATTTCATACTGGTTCAAAATATCTGCATCTTTCATATCTTTCAATGGCATTAAAGCCGCGCTGAAAATACCAGCTATATCTGGTTCACCATTCACTTCCATTGCGTCTACAACTTCTTGGAATTGTGGTTGTAAGTTTATGAACCACCTATCCGGATTAGCTTTATGACCCCATCTCATTGTAGTTCCATAGTCTGCAGAAACAAAAGTAGGTTTGTTTCCATATTGGTTAGGTTCTGAATGAACTTTAAACAATGTTTCATTTCTATATGTTTTGTTGAAATTTAACCTTTTATTTTCACCGAGTTCAGCCAAAGATTGAACGTTATATGGTCGTAAGTAAAAAGGATTGTTGTATTTGCGTACATTATCTTTCAGTACTTCCATTCTATGCTGAATATTTTCATCTGATGTTGGAGTCTTTTGTATGTCGGCAAACATTTTTCGATATTCTTCTACTATGTCAGCCGAATTTTTTTTAGACTCTTGGAAAGATTCCATATTCACCTCATACTCTTGTTGAGGGTCAAGATTTTTCGGCTGTTCCAAATCTTCATCTAGTTCTGTGAGGTTAGTTTCCAAAGGAGGGACTTGTTCGTTTCCTTCAGGCTCTTC
Source organism: Trichomonas vaginalis G3 (assembly GCF_026262505.1). Classification (NCBI taxonomy): domain Eukaryota; phylum Parabasalia; order Trichomonadida; family Trichomonadidae; genus Trichomonas; species Trichomonas vaginalis. The sequence continues at coordinate 8,039,823 of NC_067207.1, read as the reverse complement.
TAGCTGTTGTTGCTGAACTATTTCTTCCATGTCTGGTTGTATCTGAACTTCTTCCTGTTGAGTTTCTTGTACCTCATCTGCTGGCATTTCATATATTCCGAGACCGTTTTTAAAAAGTTCCCTATCTAAGTCATCCGGACTCATAAACCTTTCTTCTTTCGTTCCGTCTCTATTTTTTACGCGTTTCATGAAGAGAGTTGAATTGTCATTTAGCTCTGACACCAAATATCTCGGAGTAAATTCGTTCATGTCATTTGGATGATATGCTATTAAATCATATCCCTTAGCGAGCTTGTATTTTCCAGGTTTGAAATTATATCCCATTTGGTGCTGAACCATAAAGCTAAATAGGTTCGGGTCTGTATTTCCTTCCTTGAACTTTCTAATAGCTTCTTTATATCTGTCACTAAAGTCAAGAGTATCTGGGTAACCATATTCTTCCTTAAGCATTTTTAAGAAATCTTGGTTTCCTTGTTCTCTACTTCTTTTATGTCCTTGCTCTGTTTGTGGTTGTTGTGCTGGTTGTGGAGGTGGTTGTTGTGCAGGGTTTTGAACTGTTGGTTGCTGTGCTGGTTGTGGAGGTGGTTGTTGTGCAGGGTTTTGAACTGTTGGTTGCTGTGCTGGTTGTGGAGGTGGTTGTTGTGCTGGTTGTTGTTGTTGTTGTGGTGCTGGATTTTGAACTGTTGGTTGTTGTGTTGGTTTTGGTGCATGCCTGTGTCTGTGTCCATGTGACGATGTAAATGTTTTAGGTAGTCCTGGTGCAGGTGCTTCTCTTGGAGGGTTTGGTGGTATATAAGTTCCACTAGCTAGTATATAAGTTCCACCAGCTGGTATATAAGTTCCACCAGCTGGCACATATGTTCCATCTGCAGCATAATGTCCTACCTGACTTTTCGTTCTTAAGAAAGCATTTACTAGGTCTCTTTTGGTCTGTTGTAACTCTTTTTCTTGACTTTCCACAACAGCTGTTCTAACGGCGTCATGGGCACTTTGAACTGCCTGTCTCGTTGCTGCATCTGTTATTTTCGTCATATTTTGTGCTACTTCTTTTAACTCTTTGTCGAAACCTTCAGACTTCAGTTTCTTTCCAGATGAGAAGTCGTTCACTAGTTTCACCTTACTATGAAGAGCTTCGAAGGCGTTCTTAAAGTCAGCATTCGTTAAAGCTTCATTTGAACTGTCTTCATCCGCTTGTATTTTTGTCCTTATTGACCCTATAAGTTGGGCTGCTTTAGCGTTGGCTTGGGCGTCTAACCAGTCATTATTAGCTTTTATATATTCTGCGCTTTTCATTGCCTTTTGCATGGCTGCGTCGTTATTTTTACTTTCTTGTGCTAAGTTTTCATACTGTACGGTTTGGTTTTGCAACTGTAAAAGTTTTTCTGCCTTTACATTTGCTTCAACTTCTTTTTTATACTCATCGCTATCCATATATGTCTTCAGGGCTTTTTGTTTTATTTCTTCATCTTTCAGTACTTTATATTGAGTAGTATGGTTTTTCAAATTTATAACATCTTGTTCCATTTTTGCTACTTCTGCTGCTTTTTCTGACACTTTTTTCGCATATTCCTCTGTACTTAGTTCTTTCAGTTGTTCTTCTTTCTTCTTTTTCTCTACGTTTAACTCATTGAGTTTCTTTGTGTGTCTGTCATATTCTAGTTTCTTTTCGTTTTCACTTATTTGTTTCTGTATGTCTATGTTTGACTTTTTGACATCTGTTATTTGATTTTTGAGTGAACTCAAATTCATTTGACTTTGAGGGTTATAAGCTGTTCCGTCTGCAGCTCCACCATAGCCTGCCATTTTCGCTAAAAGTGCCGCTCTTAAACCTCCACTCTGTGCACCAATAACTCGGTTTAAAAGCATAGGGTTGCTTGACATTTGTTGCAACATAGTGGGGTCATTCAGCATTTGTTGTTGCAACTGTTGTTGTGGTGTCAGTTTTACTATTGGATGTTTCAATGCTCCCTTCCTCTTACGTATATTCTTACGTAGCTTACGTGGCATTTTAAGTGAAGTTAAAAAGCGGTTTTATACTAAACATCTTCGGGGCTAGAGGGCGCAACGCGCCTGGAAGCCCCACTACCTTTTTTTTTTCAAGTAGATGTGATTTGATTCTGTACAACTAAATATTAATATATTTAAAACATTGTAGAATTAAAATTTTTGACGATATCAATTTATAAAAAAAATGCAAGCGAATCCTTTTAATAAAGCTAAGATACGATTTGCTTCACTTTGTCCACCTAGTAAAGTGTTCAACACAGGGAGCATGGACTGGGAAGCATGTGGGCTACTTGCATTAGCCGGTAAAGGCACAATTTATCTCTATAAAACTACTAAAAATGATATTTCTTTCTTATGATCCATTGAAATTCTAAATTCTAACATAACTTGCCTTAAATTCCACTATGAGCTACCTTATCTTGCAATTTCAGACGATTGCGGAAGAGTTTTGTTATGGGATTGTGAATCAGGTCTTACACTCGGAATCACTCGTCAAGTATCTGAAGCTCAGTATGTATCGGAGCTTCAATGGTCCCGTAAAATCGTTTTAGGCTTTGCAGAACCAAATACAATTTATAGTATCGATTTTTGGCCGTATGAAGCTGAAGATCAAGCGAAAAACTCACGAATACTTTGGAAGATAGATGTTCCTGGTACATATACAAGGATGGCTGTTAATAGTTCAGATATATTCACTGCAATTCTATATTCTAATGGTCCATCCTTTACAATTATCACGTCAAAGAATGCCAAGCAGGCTCCAACATCTCAATCTCAATCCCATACTTTAGATAAATCAGAAAAAATCGTAGAAATTCAACATCATCCCCATATTAGTAATATTTTATTAATTATGCTTGAAGGAAAAATACTTACGTTTAACATAGCGACCAAATCTGGCCGAAATCTTGTAATCGATGAATCATCCCAATCATCTTTCCATAAACTGCTTCCTTCTTTAACAAATGACAACGAAATTACAGTTTATGGTCAAGACTCGTCACTCAGTATCTATATCTGTAACGAAGACTACATTTTTACAAAATCAGGAACAATAAAATTGAAAAGAGAGCTGTTTGACTTAAAATCGAAGTATTTACCACTATCCGCTGCATGTAACCGTGCACTTCCCGAGCGATACATCGCGTTCTCTCCATCAAATGGCTTAGTTATGTTTGCCATAAAAGATGATATACCTTACGTCATCGCGCAGTCTCAAATTATACCACAGATACCAACCTGTTACGATTTCTACGACGGAATCCTTGCTTTCGGCACTCCAACCGGAAAGATAATTTTCGCAGACGTTTCAGAAGGGAAATACACACAGAACTACCTTGCATCCAGCACATCCATTGAAAAGATCAAGTTCCTTACCAAAGATGTCCTTCTGTGGTACTCAAAAACCGAGTGTGGATCAATAAATCTTCCCAAGCGCCAAGTTATTCCAATCCACACTCGCCTTGGCCCTGCCACAGACCTAATATGTTCAGAGGAGCTCGGCGTTTTCGTCCACGGCAAATACGACCTTGGTATTTTTTATGATGTCAAACAAAAGCCGATGACTCTTCAAACATCCATCACCGCTGTTGCAGTCCAAGTATCCAGAATACCAGCAACATGTTTCCAAGGCGATACTCCCAATTTCGCCGTATTATTATCTACCGGAGAAATCCAAGTCTACACATACAAGAACGGCATAGCACAGATGCCTGTTCTGAGGCTGCGTAACTCACGGGAGAACTCCAGGACAACTTGTCTTGCTTGGAAAGGCGATTGCATCATAACTGCTGACACAGACGGCGTAATTATGTTTTACGACTTTGCTTTCGGTACATCGAAGCAAACATACTCTCCTTTCATCGACATAGACAGGATAGAGTTCGAGAGATCATCCAGCGGATTGTACGTACACGCGAGAGACGGAAAATTTGGTTTTTCACTTGAAAAAGTGGAAAGTTGTCCTTTTTCTGTTTCCTCATTCGCTGTAACAGGAAATGGACTCGTCCTCGTCTCCCCGCTCAATGACGAAGCCGTGAAATTCGTTATTGCAAGAGACTGGAGATCTGTAAAAAGAATCACTTCACCTGCCCTCTTAAAACCGCTAAAAACCGCCCAGCAACGGTTAGAGCTTATGGGTGAGCAATTATTAACGAATCCTACTACAGGAACATGGTCAGAAGCACTTCAAATAGCTGAGATAGCTAATGACCATGGATTTCCAACTGATTCCATTATTTGGAAGTGTGTTTCACGTAGTTTGGGAGGTCCGAGGTTGCAAGCACGACATTCCATGTTTGGAGGGAAAGAAGAAGTTGTTTCCGCGTTGAGGATTCAATCTTCTCTGTTTTCTCCTGCAGATACTCCGATTTCTGCCATTTTCAACTTGTTGTTCAAGTTCAGAATGGGTGATAGAAGAGGAGCTGTCGAAGTTTTCAAGAGTCTCTCCAACAAAAGCGAGTTCACAATAGTGGCAAGCATTTGTTCGGCGTTGCTTCTCGGTTACGAAGATAAAATTTTGCCACAAAACGTGACAGAATTTTTGATAACAACCGCTGTTCCACTTTTTGCACAGCACAGATTTATAGAAGGCTGTATATTGATGCATTTAGCTGGCGCTAATCTTTCTGCCGCAAGATATCTTCAGGACAACGGAAGATGGGAAGATTCTGTCGAAGTCTGCAAATTGGAAGAGTTTTCGAATGAGTCGAAGAGTTTGTTGAGAAGAGCCGCCCACCACTTCTTGGATACTGGAAATGCAATGAACGCTTTGTTGCTGTTCATATCAATAAGAGATTTCCATCCTGCTTTGGCAATTTTGATGCAGATAAAATACAAAGCTCTCGCGTTTCATTTGATGATGTTCTTGGATAGGGCTGATGTAATTAAGCCGTACGACGAAGACACTTCGAGATACGCAACACAGTTTGCGGATTTGGATACTTTGAGACAGGATATAATTGTCAAATATGACAAAATAATTAAGAAATAATTTTATTTGTATATTTATTTTCTTTATTTATAAAAAAAAGTCGAAAAAAAATGAAATTGTTTATATCGCATTTTCAATGATCTTTCAAGCCAGTTGTCAGATAGAAAAAAATTACGCATTTAACAAAGTTAAAGGGGAAAAGCATCCTGAAATTACGAAACATTTTAAAAAAAAATAAAAAAAAAATAAAGTGGGAAAGTCTGGAAATGATATGCTATGTATTGTAATTTTCAAAACTCAGCTTTCTAATGGAGCTATCACTTGTTACGTAAACTATATATATCGAATCAAAAGTTTGCCATGTTGTAATTTGATTTACAAGACATGATTTAATTAAAAAATAAAGGGTTTAAAATATAAAATAAAATATTTATCAAAGAAAAAAAGTTAAACTAAAAAATATATCAAAATAAATATTATATTAATATAAAGAGGTAGCAGTTTGACCAGCTGGATCTGTGATAGAAACTGTAATTTTAACCGTTGAGTCTTCAGAAATCTTTGAAGGAGCTGCAATTTGGAAAATTGTTTTCACTTTAGGAGAATATAATTTTCTCTTAAAATATACAAAAATAGTAATATCAATACATGTGTATAATATATAGGGTGTCCAAAGGTGCGTTTAGCACAGCGCTCTATATGAGACTATTAAAGGAGATATATGCTGATTATAAATATATAATAAAAAATATGAATATATGTATATGATGAGTATGTTGTATTTTGGCGCCATGCCGGGATATAAAATGAATTTTGAGACAAGAGGCGGTTTCGCGGGAAATTTTGGCGGGATTTTTTTCATTTTTTTAATGAATCATAAAGAAAACATCCTCGCTCTTGCAAAAAATGCAAAGACTGTAAAAAAATCTACGAGACATTGGTAAAATGCTTCGGTATGGATGCTCCTAGCTATTCCACTGTAACGTATCATGTTAGGATGTATCACTTCATGAACAAAAAGGCGCCCATCATAAAAATTGACAAAAAATCGCCGGATCAAAGAAAAATCAAAGCAATTCTTCAAGCGCTAGATGAAGACCCAAGAGCATCACTTAGAAGGATAGAGGAGATGACAAAGATACCACGTACAACAGTCAGTTATTATCTGCACAATTATTTGAACTACAAACTAGCGTATACACGTTGGGTTCCGCACAACCTTAATTCAGTTCAAAAAAAATCTAGAGTCCAATCTTCGAAAGAGCTCCTCTCTATATTGGGTGCGTATCAATCCAAGAAGTTTCGCTTTTTAGTAACAGGGGACGAGTCTTGGTTTCAATATGCAACAGAAGCCAAAATCATATGGATCCCGAAGGATGAAAATGTTGTAAACGAAAACGATAAAAACGGTTTGACAGTAAAGTGACACTTTACATGGCAAAAAATAGAGCCTTACTTTTGAGATACTTGAGATTGAAACTGAATCTTATGAGGCGGTGATCTTGAATCACTACCTCATAAGGTTCAGTTTCATATAAAATTTGTTGCAATTTGTTATTCTTTTGCAATCATTTCTTATAAGATTTTACATCTTTTAGCGGGAATGTTTGTTATCATGTATATATTATAAATATCTACACGATAACGAACATTCCTCGCTAAATTGCTGAGAAACTTTGAGGAAATGTCGAACAATTTCCTCAAAGTTTCTCAGATTTATATAGATCACTAGAGTCCCCTAGGCACTGATTCTGGTTCAGTACCTAGGAGGCTCTAGTTCTTTAACGAACTGATAAAATGTTTTTAAATTTTTGGATATTGCTACCTGTGAAGCACTGACTTCAAGTCAGTACCTCACAGGTAGCAATTACATTGAAAGATGGGAGAAACTTTGTCCGAATGTTAAACTATTCGGACAAAGTTTCTCCCATTTGTAGTGGAGATGGAAGGCTTTGAGGTATATTGTATTAATATATACCCCAAAGCCTTCCATCTCCACTTGAAAGTGTCCAAACTTTGGGTTAATAGTTTGCAATTAACCCAAAGTTTGGACACTTTCTAGAAGGAATTGGAGGGTAAGAGATATACATTCATATGGTATATCTCTTACCCTCCAATTCCTTCTTAAAATGGGAGAAACTTTGTCCGAATGTTAAACTATTCGGACAAAGTTTCTCCCATTTTAAGAAGGAATTGGAGGCTATGAGATACTGATGAAATGTCAGTAACTCATGGCTTCCAATTCCTTCCTAAAACTCATAAAAGTGGACATTACATGCATATAAAATTTGACATGTAAAGTCCACTTTTTGCGAGCGGGGATTTGACTCCGTCAAATCCCCTTTTTCGTTTACGAGAAAAATCCGCAAACATTCCCGAAGAAAAAAATTGACACACCAATGATGATGTTGTCGGTTTTTTGGGGCGTAAATGACATCATCGCAATTGATATTCTTCAAAAACCTAATACGATGAATGCTCAGTATCTAATTGACAATGTTCTTACTCAAATTATCAATTCTGATGAGTTTGAGAAATCCAAACAACAAAAACAAAAGTTTGCAATTCATTTTGATAATTCAAGAGTTCACAAAAGTCATAAGGTAATGAATTACTTGGTGGAAAACAATGTCAAAGTTGTTCCAAACCCAATTTATTCACCTGATATTGCACCCTCTGACTTTTATTTATTCGGCACGCTAAAAAAGAGAGCTGAAGGACGCGAATTCGCGAGTCCAGATGATCTTGAAAATTTTGTAAGAGAGCAATTTGAGCAATTTTCTCATGATGATTTAAAGCGTGTCTTTCAAGCCTGGATCGATCGCTGCGAACGCGTGATTGAATCCAATGGTGATTATATTTAAATAAACTTTATATATATGTAACTTGTTTATTTCTATTCGCAGTATTCAGGTTTGTGCTAAACACACCTTTGGACACCCTATACTTTAAAACCATCGTGACAAAATTCAAAAACGAAGAGTTCTTCTCTCCAAATTTTTTTCAAAATCAAAAAAATGAGATAAAAAAGTACGTTTGGAAAATTCATTTTTAGCATTTTAGGAATTTTCTCACTTTTCTTCCAAATTGACATCCTTAATTAAATTAAATTACACATTAACACCGGAGCCGGAATCATCTTGGATATCAGATGATGATTTATCTTTAGATGGTTTCCTGCAGAAAACGAAGTAGATGATGAGAATAATAAGGATAACAGCAAGAAGAACGCCAATAACAATACCAGCCTTCTGTCCACCAGTAAGTCCACTATTTTCAGGTGTTGGAGTTGGCTTGGAATCATCAGGGCTTGGTGCAACGTATTGTTGTTTCTGAAGTGAAACCTCTGTTTCAATGATATTGGATTGAGCTTGATCTTTGGATCCAGCTAACCTAATTTGAAGTTTAACTTTCCCATCTTCTTTGATATCTTCATACTTTGGAGCTGGAATGTTGAGTAGATATGTTTTGCCTTCGTCGGCATGTAATTTCTTAATTGCAGATGGGGTTTCTACTTCAGTTACATTGTCGTCTGGGAGATCTATCCATTTCTGATCTGCATAGAATCTATATTGGAAGTTTCCTGTCTTTGCCTCAAAGTGTTGTAATGTAACTTTAACTGGAATATATTCACCGGCCTTGAATGGTCCTGTATGATTTTCAGCAACAACAGTTGGCGCAGATAAATATGGAGACTTTCCAAGAGAATATGTAACATTGCCGGTACCTAACTCGGATGTATGATTGGCGGCGAACTCAACAACAACAAGTAACTTTGTCTTATTATGATCCTCTGGAGCGTTAACTTTGAAAGTCCATTCTGTCTTGTTCGTGCTTGCTACGGCTGTTGCAGTGCTAACATTTTGTGATGTTTTGACGCTAGTGACAGAGGCGCTGGAAGCTTGCTTTCTGTTGCAAAGAGATAATATGTCTTTGTAATTTTAAGCTTTTGAGTATGATTTTGGCTGAGTATAAATTGCCTGAAATTACTTCGTTGCCATCGTTGTAAAGAACTCTATCGATAACTGGTGTGGAGAGTGTGTCAGAATATGTAACATTGCCGGTACCTAACTCGGATGTATGATTGGCGGCGAACTCAACAACAACAAGTAACTTTGTCTTATTATGATCCTCTGGAGCGTTAACTTTGAAAGTCCATTCTGTCTTGTTCGTGCTTGCTACGGCTGTTGCAGTGCTAACATTTTGTGATGTTTTGACGCTAGTGACAGAGGCGCTGGAAGCTTGCTTTCTGTTGCAAAGAGATAATATGTCTTTGTAATATTTAAGCCTGTTTGAGTATGATTTTGGCTGTGTATATTGCCTGAAATTACTTCGTTGCCATCGTTGTAAAGAACTCTATCGATAACTGGTGTGGAGAGTGTGTCAGAATATGTAACATTGCCGGTACCTAAGTCGGATTATGATTGGCGGCGAACTCAACAACAACAAGTAACTTTGTCTTATTATGATCCTCTGGAGCGTTAACTTTGAAAGTCCATTCTGTCTTGTTCGCTTGCTACGGCTGTTGCAGTTAAACATTTTGTGATGTTTTGACGCTAGTGACAGAGGCGTGGAAGCTTGCTTTCTGTTGCAAAGAGATAATATGTCTTTGTAATATTTAAGCTGTTTCGAGTATGATTTTGGCTGTGTATATTGCCTGAAATTACTTCGTTGCCATCGTTGTAAAGAACACTCTCGATAACTGGTGTGGGGACTGTGGAAGAATATGTAACATTACCGGTACCTAAGTTGGATTTATGATTGGCGGCGAACTCAACAACAACAAGTAACTTTGTCTTATTATGATCCTCTGGAGCGTTAACTTTGAAAGTCCATTCTACTTGTTCGTATTTATATCCAGTGAAGATAGAATAGAAGTTTGGAGATGGTGTATAGAACTTTATACCTCGAACTGAAAAATCTTCTAACTTTGACAATAAGATATCCCAAGCATCTAACATCTTCCTTCCAACTTGTACAACTTTTATTTTCTTAAGTTTCTGTCTACATTCTTGTTCAGACACTATTGTTGCTCTTGGTTTGTTAAAGACAACATCCCATTCTTTCATGACATAACATTCTGGGGCAGAGTCAACATAAATGACTAAACGTTTCAAATTCTCGACTGCTTTGTTATAGTCTCGAAATGGACACATATTTCTGAATGCTTGGAAGTCATAAAAATCTGAAACATCTATTCTGTACATTTTTTTATAAAAATAAAAAAAAATATTTTTTTATTCTTGAGCTTGTTGTTCCATTTGTTCCATTTGTTGCATTTGTTGTTCTTGAGCTATTTGTTGTTGAAGTTGTTCTTGTAATACAATACTTTCACCAGTTGCATCTTCCAATTCGAAACTTTCTGCCGTCATTGACAAATACATAGGACATAAAAGTTTTACAGGAACAAAGTTTGCGTCAACTAAGGTTAAGTTTATGTTTGCTAAAGTGTTTGAGTTTACTAAAGCTGAAAACTCTGCATTCGAATGAACAATAGGCAAACCAGCAGAGAAAGTATTGTTTATACGCATAAGTATCTTTTGGTCATAATAGTTTCTGTCGACATTCGAATAACACTTTGAACCTAAGTTTGAAACAATATATAAGATTGGTGTGCTTAAAGTCAATGGAACAGACATTCCTTGTATGACACCTTTTCCTGTTATAGGAAACTGTTGGTAGTAAAAACCAGATATAAGTTTTGTATTATAACTCATATCGTTTATAGTAAACTCAGTCGGACATCCAAACATAATGAAACCTGCTCTAGTTGCAGCACATGTTACACCCGTCCTTAAAGTATTAAATAAGTCAACAAAACCTGTTGGTGGTATATCTGAGTAAGTATCTTCAAAGGAGTATTTTTTACCATTCACAACAATAAAGTCTTCTGGTGTCAAAAGAGCAAAACAGGCTTTAGTCGTCATTGTGTTTAAGGTTAGTTTACAATATCGTCCTTGAGGACTTTGTAAGTTTGTTGTTATAGAATTATATGACTCAGGGTTTTTAGTCGTAATAGTATAAACCATTATGTCTTCTGCCATTTACTTAGCAAATAAATTTTAATGAAATGTTGTGGTCGTCAAATATTTTTATAACGTCTGGGAAACTATATTTTAAGTTCAACGTTTCACCTCCTTTCATAACGTATATCTTGTCAATGACATTATATGAAACACCACAGCAACTAATGTCGGGTTCTATTTCTTTGATGTTTATATCGTCTGCCTCTGTCAAAAGTTTCAATAGTTCTTTCAAAACTTCATGAGGTGCAATGACATATGAGTTCACTTTTACAGGGTTGTGTTCGACCAAGTTTAACATTATACTTAAAGCTTGACAAATCTTCTCCTGAGTTTTAAGTTTGTCTTTCAGTTGTTGGTAGTCGTTTCGAATATCTGCAACAGAACTTAAGTCTCTGCTAACTTCAGGATATGTTGGTTGTTCTTTTACAGGAACTATTGTTATACCATCTTCGTCTTCGTATGGTTTCCCCACTTCAACATCTCTGTCTTTGACATTGACAACAACACTTTGACTGTTTGTTTGAGTTGGTGAATTTAACTTCACATCTGCCACCGCCATTAAACCTTTTGAAACACTTACACTTCTATTTTTCGGAAATGACATTTTACTTAGAATAAAAAGATGGACGTATTCAGATATCTCTTCGAATTGAAGCAAAACAAAGTTTACACACACAAACAATACAAATACATTGACAGAATAGTTCTTTACACAAACAATGGAAAATGTTATAGAATAGCAGTCTTTGCTGAACCTAAATATTTTCATAAAGCAAAGAAAGTTGGTATAACTGAAATGGTGAAAGTTCTTGAAGCAGACAAAAATATAACTTCAAAACTTACAGATATTTCTAAAGGAAAGTTTATAATACAATATTATGTCAAAACTGGCGTACTGTCAATATTTGACGGAGAGAAGTCAGTTCAAGAACAACTTACTGACCTGCTGCCAAAATCTGCTCGATGGAAGCTGTCGTTATGCCAATCTGAGGAGCCCCAGCAGGTTTCATCGAACGAATTTTCAAAAGAGCATCTTCCGTGAAAAGTGCTATTGGTTTTGTAAACTTCTTTGCTTTCAATTCATCTGGACCGTCTCTGTCACCAGTATATTGTATTTGAACTGTACCAACAGTTGAAATACCACCCATAAAGTCTTCTGAGTCAGCAAATGGAATGCCAAGCCAAAAGTTTGAACGGTCTCCATTTGTATATTGAGTTTTTTGACCTCCTGTATGGGTCCATACTTTCACATATGGCATAATAGAACTTTGCATTTCAGGGTTAATGGTTGTTGTGAAGTTGTTGTTAAAGTTCATAGCATCTAATGTCAAGTTGTATGACCTCATATCCTCAACTGTAGAATATTCTTCTCTTGGATAATATTTGCCATCTATGTTTATATGATATTTAATACCAGGGTTGTAGAAACAAGAATAGTCATTTATAGTTCGTCTGAAAAGAACAAACATAGTATCTGCATGTTTCATTGCAGTTGTTAAGGCAATATCTGTTCTTGCACCTGGGTCAGCACTTTGGTTTCCAACTTCACCTGCAAAGTCTTTGACAGATATTTGGTGTATAGGGAACATAAGTGGAACTGCAATATATTTGGCAGCTAAAGCATTTGAAATATCTGGGTCCAACATATAGACTGCAAGTCTGCTTTCTATTCTCTTGCATTCAAATTTTTCGCATGTGAACTTAACTGGGTCCCAAGCATCTCCAGCAGCATTGAAATAATAGTTTACTTCAGTGTTGAGGTTTGAGAAACCAAAGTCTAAGTCAACTTTGTCTTTGCAAAATTCGGCGAATGACGTTTTATTTGTTCCCTTTACGTCTGTAAGAGTGAATGGGTCTTGTGTTGGTGCAATGACTAAGTTATTTTTGCTTGGAGTAAGTTCGATAGAAATTTTTCCTGCCCAGTTTGGCAAGTATCTTAAAAACCTGAAGATGAGGAAAGATGACAAAGGAACTCTAAGTTTCAGTTTTACTTTAGTGGCAGCAGTTCCATCTGAACCAGAAAGGTTAACATAAACTCCTGGAACGTTAGGGTCAAGTCTTCTTATTTTCTCAATAGTTGCATACTGGTCTGTTTGTTCTCTAGCTTGTGGTTGTACTGAGTTTCTTAAAGCGAACCATTCATAGTTTGCCCATGTTACTGTTTGAACTAAGTCAGAGTTAGAATATATCTTATATCCCATGAAAACTTCTGGAGCATATTGGTATCCGACATAGAAAATTCCATTGCAACCTTTCTTTTCAGACAACTTGGCAGAAGGTTTTATTTCAATGTCTTGTTCCACGTATAAGAAAGAGTTGTCAATAGAAATAATATGAAACCTGTCGCAAGCAATATCTACTGTTGTTGAAGAACCTTCTCCAAACTCACCTACGTTTCCATAAGAAACAGCAGTTGTATATTCGTAAGTTCCAGGAACTATTTCTGACCTTCTAATGGCATTGTCGCATTCGTTATACCATTCGGAAACATTTCCATTCATGGCATCCAAAACTGTTGGCGTTATATTCTGAGCGGCGTACATTTCATATGGGTAAAAATATAGAATAGTTGGATTTATATGTCATAATAGAACCCACTCGGACCAAGCTTTACTTTCTTCCTGACTGAGTTTTTAACTCTTCTTTTTCCTTCATTGCCACTACTTTCACTAGATGAAGTTACTTCTTCACTACTTTCACTTTGTTCTACTCTTCTCTTCTTCTTTGGTGTCGCTTTTGGTAACTTGCCCTCTGCTTCAAGTTGTTGCATCTTTGCCTCATGTTCACCTAGTATGTTGTAAATTTCCCATGTCCTTTTTGCCTTTGGGCTCTGGTCGCCCATCTCAGGTAACCTATATCCTAGAAAGATTTTGTCATAGTTTGTATTTGAGTCTTCGCGTATTGTTTGCATGACTCTTTCCTGAGTTTCCGGTTCAAGCTCTTCAAACAGAGCTTGTCCATATGGAATAAGCTCGTTTCCAAATATATGTTTTTGTAGCCATTCTGGTTTTCTTTCCATGTTACCAATAATATCTTTTGTGAATGGGAAAGCTTTTACCCAATGTTTCAGTCTTTCGTCATTTATTTCTGTAGTTGGTTTTATTTTGTCAAGGAACATGTTTTTCAATACTAACATTTCATTTGGTACTGTCCATTTGAGTTTTCTTAAATATTCATCCCTTCTCGGTTCATTGTCTGCAAAGTAAGTTTTTATGACATTTTGTAAACTTTCGTTTGCAAGGTCATGTACAATAGGTTCTCTTCCTTCTCTCTCCCTAACTGTCTTTCTAAACTCTTCACCAAATATACCATCTCTATGGTTCTGTGTAGTTCTTTGAGATAAATGTTTTAGAACGTCAGGTGTTATATTTCCATCAGCCATGTTCATTTCATACTGGTTCAAAATATCTGCATCTTTCATATCTTTCAATGGCATTAAAGCCGCGCTGAAAATACCAGCTATATCTGGTTCACCATTCACTTCCATTGCGTCTACAACTTCTTGGAATTGTGGTTGTAAGTTTATGAACCACCTATCCGGATTAGCTTTATGACCCCATCTCATTGTAGTTCCATAGTCTGCAGAAACAAAAGTAGGTTTGTTTCCATATTGGTTAGGTTCTGAATGAACTTTAAACAATGTTTCATTTCTATATGTTTTGTTGAAATTTAACCTTTTATTTTCACCGAGTTCAGCCAAAGATTGAACGTTATATGGTCGTAAGTAAAAAGGATTGTTGTATTTGCGTACATTATCTTTCAGTACTTCCATTCTATGCTGAATATTTTCATCTGATGTTGGAGTCTTTTGTATGTCGGCAAACATTTTTCGATATTCTTCTACTATGTCAGCCGAATTTTTTTTAGACTCTTGGAAAGATTCCATATTCACCTCATACTCTTGTTGAGGGTCAAGATTTTTCGGCTGTTCCAAATCTTCATCTAGTTCTGTGAGGTTAGTTTCCAAAGGAGGGACTTGTTCGTTTCCTTCAGGCTCTTCTAGCTGTTGTTGCTGAACTATTTCTTCCATGTCTGGTTGTATCTGAACTTCTTCCTGTTGAGTTTCTTGTACCTCATCTGCTGGCATTTCATATATTCCGAGACCGTTTTTAAAAAGTTCCCTATCTAAGTCATCCGGACTCATAAACCTTTCTTCTTTCGTTCCGTCTCTATTTTTTACGCGTTTCATGAAGAGAGTTGAATTGTCATTTAGCTCTGACACCAAATATCTCGGAGTAAATTCGTTCATGTCATTTGGATGATATGCTATTAAATCATATCCCTTAGCGAGCTTGTATTTTCCAGGTTTGAAATTATATCCCATTTGGTGCTGAACCATAAAGCTAAATAGGTTCGGGTCTGTATTTCCTTCCTTGAACTTTCTAATAGCTTCTTTATATCTGTCACTAAAGTCAAGAGTATCTGGGTAACCATATTCTTCCTTAAGCATTTTTAAGAAATCTTGGTTTCCTTGTTCTCTACTTCTTTTATGTCCTTGCTCTGTTTGTGGTTGTTGTGCTGGTTGTGGAGGTGGTTGTTGTGCAGGGTTTTGAACTGTTGGTTGCTGTGCTGGTTGTGGAGGTGGTTGTTGTGCAGGGTTTTGAACTGTTGGTTGCTGTGCTGGTTGTGGAGGTGGTTGTTGTGCTGGTTGTTGTTGTTGTTGTGGTGCTGGATTTTGAACTGTTGGTTGTTGTGTTGGTTTTGGTGCATGCCTGTGTCTGTGTCCATGTGACGATGTAAATGTTTTAGGTAGTCCTGGTGCAGGTGCTTCTCTTGGAGGGTTTGGTGGTATATAAGTTCCACTAGCTAGTATATAAGTTCCACCAGCTGGTATATAAGTTCCACCAGCTGGCACATATGTTCCATCTGCAGCATAATGTCCTACCTGACTTTTCGTTCTTAAGAAAGCATTTACTAGGTCTCTTTTGGTCTGTTGTAACTCTTTTTCTTGACTTTCCACAACAGCTGTTCTAACGGCGTCATGGGCACTTTGAACTGCCTGTCTCGTTGCTGCATCTGTTATTTTCGTCATATTTTGTGCTACTTCTTTTAACTCTTTGTCGAAACCTTCAGACTTCAGTTTCTTTCCAGATGAGAAGTCGTTCACTAGTTTCACCTTACTATGAAGAGCTTCGAAGGCGTTCTTAAAGTCAGCATTCGTTAAAGCTTCATTTGAACTGTCTTCATCCGCTTGTATTTTTGTCCTTATTGACCCTATAAGTTGGGCTGCTTTAGCGTTGGCTTGGGCGTCTAACCAGTCATTATTAGCTTTTATATATTCTGCGCTTTTCATTGCCTTTTGCATGGCTGCGTCGTTATTTTTACTTTCTTGTGCTAAGTTTTCATACTGTACGGTTTGGTTTTGCAACTGTAAAAGTTTTTCTGCCTTTACATTTGCTTCAACTTCTTTTTTATACTCATCGCTATCCATATATGTCTTCAGGGCTTTTTGTTTTATTTCTTCATCTTTCAGTACTTTATATTGAGTAGTATGGTTTTTCAAATTTATAACATCTTGTTCCATTTTTGCTACTTCTGCTGCTTTTTCTGACACTTTTTTCGCATATTCCTCTGTACTTAGTTCTTTCAGTTGTTCTTCTTTCTTCTTTTTCTCTACGTTTAACTCATTGAGTTTCTTTGTGTGTCTGTCATATTCTAGTTTCTTTTCGTTTTCACTTATTTGTTTCTGTATGTCTATGTTTGACTTTTTGACATCTGTTATTTGATTTTTGAGTGAACTCAAATTCATTTGACTTTGAGGGTTATAAGCTGTTCCGTCTGCAGCTCCACCATAGCCTGCCATTTTCGCTAAAAGTGCCGCTCTTAAACCTCCACTCTGTGCACCAATAACTCGGTTTAAAAGCATAGGGTTGCTTGACATTTGTTGCAACATAGTGGGGTCATTCAGCATTTGTTGTTGCAACTGTTGTTGTGGTGTCAGTTTTACTATTGGATGTTTCAATGCTCCCTTCCTCTTACGTATATTCTTACGTAGCTTACGTGGCATTTTAAGTGAAGTTAAAAAGCGGTTTTATACTAAACATCTTCGGGGCTAGAGGGCGCAACGCGCCTGGAAGCCCCACTACCTTTTTTTTTTCAAGTAGATGTGATTTGATTCTGTACAACTAAATATTAATATATTTAAAACATTGTAGAATTAAAATTTTTGACGATATCAATTTATAAAAAAATGCAAGCGAATCCTTTTAATAAAGCTAAGATACGATTTGCTTCACTTTGTCCACCTAGTAAAGTGTTCAACACAGGGAGCATGGACTGGGAAGCATGTGGGCTACTTGCATTAGCCGGTAAAGGCACAATTTATCTCTATAAAACTACTAAAAATGATATTTCTTTCTTATGATCCATTGAAATTCTAAATTCTAACATAACTTGCCTTAAATTCCACTATGAGCTACCTTATCTTGCAATTTCAGACGATTGCGGAAGAGTTTTGTTATGGGATTGTGAATCAGGTCTTACACTCGGAATCACTCGTCAAGTATCTGAAGCTCAGTATGTATCGGAGCTTCAATGGTCCCGTAAAATCGTTTTAGGCTTTGCAGAACCAAATACAATTTATAGTATCGATTTTTGGCCGTATGAAGCTGAAGATCAAGCGAAAAACTCACGAATACTTTGGAAGATAGATGTTCCTGGTACATATACAAGGATGGCTGTTAATAGTTCAGATATATTCACTGCAATTCTATATTCTAATGGTCCATCCTTTACAATTATCACGTCAAAGAATGCCAAGCAGGCTCCAACATCTCAATCTCAATCCCATACTTTAGATAAATCAGAAAAAATCGTAGAAATTCAACATCATCCCCATATTAGTAATATTTTATTAATTATGCTTGAAGGAAAAATACTTACGTTTAACATAGCGACCAAATCTGGCCGAAATCTTGTAATCGATGAATCATCCCAATCATCTTTCCATAAACTGCTTCCTTCTTTAACAAATGACAACGAAATTACAGTTTATGGTCAAGACTCGTCACTCAGTATCTATATCTGTAACGAAGACTACATTTTTACAAAATCAGGAACAATAAAATTGAAAAGAGAGCTGTTTGACTTAAAATCGAAGTATTTACCACTATCCGCTGCATGTAACCGTGCACTTCCCGAGCGATACATCGCGTTCTCTCCATCAAATGGCTTAGTTATGTTTGCCATAAAAGATGATATACCTTACGTCATCGCGCAGTCTCAAATTATACCACAGATACCAACCTGTTACGATTTCTACGACGGAATCCTTGCTTTCGGCACTCCAAC
>NC_067207.1:8000870-8021468 GCF_026262505.1 Trichomonas vaginalis G3 | reverse complement strand
GTTGGAGTGCCGAAAGCAAGGATTCCGTCGTAGAAATCGTAACAGGTTGGTATCTGTGGTATAATTTGAGACTGCGCGATGACGTAAGGTATATCATCTTTTATGGCAAACATAACTAAGCCATTTGATGGAGAGAACGCGATGTATCGCTCGGGAAGTGCACGGTTACATGCAGCGGATAGTGGTAAATACTTCGATTTTAAGTCAAACAGCTCTCTTTTCAATTTTATTGTTCCTGATTTTGTAAAAATGTAGTCTTCGTTACAGATATAGATACTGAGTGACGAGTCTTGACCATAAACTGTAATTTCGTTGTCATTTGTTAAAGAAGGAAGCAGTTTATGGAAAGATGATTGGGATGATTCATCGATTACAAGATTTCGGCCAGATTTGGTCGCTATGTTAAACGTAAGTATTTTTCCTTCAAGCATAATTAATAAAATATTACTAATATGGGGATGATGTTGAATTTCTACGATTTTTTCTGATTTATCTAAAGTATGGGATTGAGATTGAGATGTTGGAGCCTGCTTGGCATTCTTTGACGTGATAATTGTAAAGGATGGACCATTAGAATATAGAATTGCAGTGAATATATCTGAACTATTAACAGCCATCCTTGTATATGTACCAGGAACATCTATCTTCCAAAGTATTCGTGAGTTTTTCGCTTGATCTTCAGCTTCATACGGCCAAAAATCGATACTATAAATTGTATTTGGTTCTGCAAAGCCTAAAACGATTTTACGGGACCATTGAAGCTCCGATACATACTGAGCTTCAGATACTTGACGAGTGATTCCGAGTGTAAGACCTGATTCACAATCCCATAACAAAACTCTTCCGCAATCGTCTGAAATTGCAAGATAAGGTAGCTCATAGTGGAATTTAAGGCAAGTTATGTTAGAATTTAGAATTTCAATGGATCATAAGAAAGAAATATCATTTTTAGTAGTTTTATAGAGATAAATTGTGCCTTTACCGGCTAATGCAAGTAGCCCACATGCTTCCCAGTCCATGCTCCCTGTGTTGAACACTTTACTAGGTGGACAAAGTGAAGCAAATCGTATCTTAGCTTTATTAAAAGGATTCGCTTGCATTTTTTTATAAATTGATATCGTCAAAAATTTTAATTCTACAATGTTTTAAATATATTAATATTTAGTTGTACAGAATCAAATCACATCTACTTGAAAAAAAAAAGGTAGTGGGGCTTCCAGGCGCGTTGCGCCCTCTAGCCCCGAAGATGTTTAGTATAAAACCGCTTTTTAACTTCACTTAAAATGCCACGTAAGCTACGTAAGAATATACGTAAGAGGAAGGGAGCATTGAAACATCCAATAGTAAAACTGACACCACAACAACAGTTGCAACAACAAATGCTGAATGACCCCACTATGTTGCAACAAATGTCAAGCAACCCTATGCTTTTAAACCGAGTTATTGGTGCACAGAGTGGAGGTTTAAGAGCGGCACTTTTAGCGAAAATGGCAGGCTATGGTGGAGCTGCAGACGGAACAGCTTATAACCCTCAAAGTCAAATGAATTTGAGTTCACTCAAAAATCAAATAACAGATGTCAAAAAGTCAAACATAGACATACAGAAACAAATAAGTGAAAACGAAAAGAAACTAGAATATGACAGACACACAAAGAAACTCAATGAGTTAAACGTAGAGAAAAAGAAGAAAGAAGAACAACTGAAAGAACTAAGTACAGAGGAATATGCGAAAAAAGTGTCAGAAAAAGCAGCAGAAGTAGCAAAAATGGAACAAGATGTTATAAATTTGAAAAACCATACTACTCAATATAAAGTACTGAAAGATGAAGAAATAAAACAAAAAGCCCTGAAGACATATATGGATAGCGATGAGTATAAAAAAGAAGTTGAAGCAAATGTAAAGGCAGAAAAACTTTTACAGTTGCAAAACCAAACCGTACAGTATGAAAACTTAGCACAAGAAAGTAAAAATAACGACGCAGCCATGCAAAAGGCAATGAAAAGCGCAGAATATATAAAAGCTAATAATGACTGGTTAGACGCCCAAGCCAACGCTAAAGCAGCCCAACTTATAGGGTCAATAAGGACAAAAATACAAGCGGATGAAGACAGTTCAAATGAAGCTTTAACGAATGCTGACTTTAAGAACGCCTTCGAAGCTCTTCATAGTAAGGTGAAACTAGTGAACGACTTCTCATCTGGAAAGAAACTGAAGTCTGAAGGTTTCGACAAAGAGTTAAAAGAAGTAGCACAAAATATGACGAAAATAACAGATGCAGCAACGAGACAGGCAGTTCAAAGTGCCCATGACGCCGTTAGAACAGCTGTTGTGGAAAGTCAAGAAAAAGAGTTACAACAGACCAAAAGAGACCTAGTAAATGCTTTCTTAAGAACGAAAAGTCAGGTAGGACATTATGCTGCAGATGGAACATATGTGCCAGCTGGTGGAACTTATATACCAGCTGGTGGAACTTATATACTAGCTAGTGGAACTTATATACCACCAAACCCTCCAAGAGAAGCACCTGCACCAGGACTACCTAAAACATTTACATCGTCACATGGACACAGACACAGGCATGCACCAAAACCAACACAACAACCAACAGTTCAAAATCCAGCACCACAACAACAACAACAACCAGCACAACAACCACCTCCACAACCAGCACAGCAACCAACAGTTCAAAACCCTGCACAACAACCACCTCCACAACCAGCACAGCAACCAACAGTTCAAAACCCTGCACAACAACCACCTCCACAACCAGCACAACAACCACAAACAGAGCAAGGACATAAAAGAAGTAGAGAACAAGGAAACCAAGATTTCTTAAAAATGCTTAAGGAAGAATATGGTTACCCAGATACTCTTGACTTTAGTGACAGATATAAAGAAGCTATTAGAAAGTTCAAGGAAGGAAATACAGACCCGAACCTATTTAGCTTTATGGTTCAGCACCAAATGGGATATAATTTCAAACCTGGAAAATACAAGCTCGCTAAGGGATATGATTTAATAGCATATCATCCAAATGACATGAACGAATTTACTCCGAGATATTTGGTGTCAGAGCTAAATGACAATTCAACTCTCTTCATGAAACGCGTAAAAAATAGAGACGGAACGAAAGAAGAAAGGTTTATGAGTCCGGATGACTTAGATAGGGAACTTTTTAAAAACGGTCTCGGAATATATGAAATGCCAGCAGATGAGGTACAAGAAACTCAACAGGAAGAAGTTCAGATACAACCAGACATGGAAGAAATAGTTCAGCAACAACAGCTAGAAGAGCCTGAAGGAAACGAACAAGTCCCTCCTTTGGAAACTAACCTCACAGAACTAGATGAAGATTTGGAACAGCCGAAAAATCTTGACCCTCAACAAGAGTATGAGGTGAATATGGAATCTTTCCAAGAGTCTAAAAAAAATTCGGCTGACATAGTAGAAGAATATCGAAAAATGTTTGCCGACATACAAAAGACTCCAACATCAGATGAAAATATTCAGCATAGAATGGAAGTACTGAAAGATAATGTACGCAAATACAACAATCCTTTTTACTTACGACCATATAACGTTCAATCTTTGGCTGAACTCGGTGAAAATAAAAGGTTAAATTTCAACAAAACATATAGAAATGAAACATTGTTTAAAGTTCATTCAGAACCTAACCAATATGGAAACAAACCTACTTTTGTTTCTGCAGACTATGGAACTACAATGAGATGGGGTCATAAAGCTAATCCGGATAGGTGGTTCATAAACTTACAACCACAATTCCAAGAAGTTGTAGACGCAATGGAAGTGAATGGTGAACCAGATATAGCTGGTATTTTCAGCGCGGCTTTAATGCCATTGAAAGATATGAAAGATGCAGATATTTTGAACCAGTATGAAATGAACATGGCTGATGGAAATATAACACCTGACGTTCTAAAACATTTATCTCAAAGAACTACACAGAACCATAGAGATGGTATATTTGGTGAAGAGTTTAGAAAGACAGTTAGGGAGAGAGAAGGAAGAGAACCTATTGTACATGACCTTGCAAACGAAAGTTTACAAAATGTCATAAAAACTTACTTTGCAGACAATGAACCGAGAAGGGATGAATATTTAAGAAAACTCAAATGGACAGTACCAAATGAAATGTTAGTATTGAAAAACATGTTCCTTGACAAAATAAAACCAACTACAGAAATAAATGACGAAAGACTGAAACATTGGGTAAAAGCTTTCCCATTCACAAAAGATATTATTGGTAACATGGAAAGAAAACCAGAATGGCTACAAAAACATATATTTGGAAACGAGCTTATTCCATATGGACAAGCTCTGTTTGAAGAGCTTGAACCGGAAACTCAGGAAAGAGTCATGCAAACAATACGCGAAGACTCAAATACAAACTATGACAAAATCTTTCTAGGATATAGGTTACCTGAGATGGGCGACCAGAGCCCAAAGGCAAAAAGGACATGGGAAATTTACAACATACTAGGTGAACATGAGGCAAAGATGCAACAACTTGAAGCAGAGGGCAAGTTACCAAAAGCGACACCAAAGAAGAAGAGAAGAGTAGAACAAAGTGAAAGTAGTGAAGAAGTAACTTCATCTAGTGAAAGTAGTGGCAATGAAGGAAAAAGAAGAGTTAAAAACTCAGTCAGGAAGAAAGTAAAGCTTGGTCCGAGTGGGTTCTATTATGACATATAAATCCAACTATTCTATATTTTTACCCATATGAAATGTACGCCGCTCAGAATATAACGCCAACAGTTTTGGATGCCATGAATGGAAATGTTTCCGAATGGTATAACGAATGCGACAATGCCATTAGAAGGTCAGAAATAGTTCCTGGAACTTACGAATATACAACTGCTGTTTCTTATGGAAACGTAGGTGAGTTTGGAGAAGGTTCTTCAACAACAGTAGATATTGCTTGCGACAGGTTTCATATTATTTCTATTGACAACTCTTTCTTATACGTGGAACAAGACATTGAAATAAAACCTTCTGCCAAGTTGTCTGAAAAGAAAGGTTGCAATGGAATTTTCTATGTCGGATACCAATATGCTCCAGAAGTTTTCATGGGATATAAGATATATTCTAACTCTGACTTAGTTCAAACAGTAACATGGGCAAACTATGAATGGTTCGCTTTAAGAAACTCAGTACAACCACAAGCTAGAGAACAAACAGACCAGTATGCAACTATTGAGAAAATAAGAAGACTTGACCCTAACGTTCCAGGAGTTTATGTTAACCTTTCTGGTTCAGATGGAACTGCTGCCACTAAAGTAAAACTGAAACTTAGAGTTCCTTTGTCATCTTTCCTCATCTTCAGGTTTTTAAGATACTTGCCAAACTGGGCAGGAAAAATTTCTATCGAACTTACTCCAAGCAAAAATAACTTAGTCATTGCACCAACACAAGACCCATTCACTCTTACAGACGTAAAGGGAACAAATAAAACGTCATTCGCCGAATTTTGCAAAGACAAAGTTGACTTAGACTTTGGTTTCTCAAACCTCAACACTGAAGTAAACTATTATTTCAATGCTGCTGGAGATGCTTGGGACCCAGTTAAGTTCACATGCGAAAAATTTGAATGCAAGAGAATAGAAAGCAGACTTGCAGTCTATATGTTGGACCCAGATATTTCAAATGCTTTAGCTGCCAAATATATTGCAGTTCCACTTATGTTCCCTATACACCAAATATCTGTCAAAGACTTTGCAGGTGAAGTTGGAAACCAAAGTGCTGACCCAGGTGCAAGAACAGATATTGCCTTAACAACTGCAATGAAACATGCAGATACTATGTTTGTTCTTTTCAGACGAACTATAAATGACTATTCTTGTTTCTACAACCCTGGTATTAAATATCATATAAACATAGATGGCAAATATTATCCAAGAGAAGAATATTCTACAGTTGAGGATATGAGGTCATACAACTTGACATTAGATGCTATGAACTTTAACAACAACTTCACAACAACCATTAACCCTGAAATGCAAAGTTCTATTATGCCATATGTGAAAGTATGGACCCATACAGGAGGTCAAAAAACTCAATATACAAATGGAGACCGTTCAAACTTTTGGCTTGGCATTCCATTTGCTGACTCAGAAGACTTTATGGGTGGTATTTCAACTGTTGGTACAGTTCAAATACAATATACTGGTGACAGAGACGGTCCAGATGAATTGAAAGCAAAGAAGTTTACAAAACCAATAGCACTTTTCACGGAAGATGCTCTTTTG
The DNA here is from genome assembly GCF_026262505.1 of Trichomonas vaginalis G3. Classification (NCBI taxonomy): domain Eukaryota; phylum Parabasalia; order Trichomonadida; family Trichomonadidae; genus Trichomonas; species Trichomonas vaginalis. Next base: position 8,015,200 of record NC_067207.1, on the reverse strand, counting down.
AAAATTCGTTCGATGAAACCTGCTGGGGCTCCTCAGATTGGCATAACGACAGCTTCCATCGAGCAGATTTTGGCAGCAGGTCAGTAAGTTGTTCTTGAACTGACTTCTCTCCGTCAAATATTGACAGTACGCCAGTTTTGACATAATATTGTATTATAAACTTTCCTTTAGAAATATCTGTAAGTTTTGAAGTTATATTTTTGTCTGCTTCAAGAACTTTCACCATTTCAGTTATACCAACTTTCTTTGCTTTATGAAAATATTTAGGTTCAGCAAAGACTGCTATTCTATAACATTTTCCATTGTTTGTGTAAAGAACTATTCTGTCAATGTATTTGTATTGTTTGTGTGTGTAAACTTTGTTTTGCTTCAATTCGAAGAGATATCTGAATACGTCCATCTTTTTATTCTAAGTAAAATGTCATTTCCGAAAAATAGAAGTGTAAGTGTTTCAAAAGGTTTAATGGCGGTGGCAGATGTGAAGTTAAATTCACCAACTCAAACAAACAGTCAAAGTGTTGTTGTCAATGTCAAAGACAGAGATGTTGAAGTGGGGAAACCATACGAAGACGAAGATGGTATAACAATAGTTCCTGTAAAAGAACAACCAACATATCCTGAAGTTAGCAGAGACTTAAGTTCTGTTGCAGATATTCGAAACGACTACCAACAACTGAAAGACAAACTTAAAACTCAGGAGAAGATTTGTCAAGCTTTAAGTATAATGTTAAACTTGGTCGAACACAACCCTGTAAAAGTGAACTCATATGTCATTGCACCTCATGAAGTTTTGAAAGAACTATTGAAACTTTTGACAGAGGCAGACGATATAAACATCAAAGAAATAGAACCCGACATTAGTTGCTGTGGTGTTTCATATAATGTCATTGACAAGATATACGTTATGAAAGGAGGTGAAACGTTGAACTTAAAATATAGTTTCCCAGACGTTATAAAAATATTTGACGACCACAACATTTCATTAAAATTTATTTGCTAAGTAAATGGCAGAAGACATAATGGTTTATACTATTACGACTAAAAACCCTGAGTCATATAATTCTATAACAACAAACTTACAAAGTCCTCAAGGACGATATTGTAAACTAACCTTAAACACAATGACGACTAAAGCCTGTTTTGCTCTTTTGACACCAGAAGACTTTATTGTTGTGAATGGTAAAAAATACTCCTTTGAAGATACTTACTCAGATATACCACCAACAGGTTTTGTTGACTTATTTAATACTTTAAGGACGGGTGTAACATGTGCTGCAACTAGAGCAGGTTTCATTATGTTTGGATGTCCGACTGAGTTTACTATAAACGATATGAGTTATAATACAAAACTTATATCTGGTTTTTACTACCAACAGTTTCCTATAACAGGAAAAGGTGTCATACAAGGAATGTCTGTTCCATTGACTTTAAGCACACCAATCTTATATATTGTTTCAAACTTAGGTTCAAAGTGTTATTCGAATGTCGACAGAAACTATTATGACCAAAAGATACTTATGCGTATAAACAATACTTTCTCTGCTGGTTTGCCTATTGTTCATTCGAATGCAGAGTTTTCAGCTTTAGTAAACTCAAACACTTTAGCAAACATAAACTTAACCTTAGTTGACGCAAACTTTGTTCCTGTAAAACTTTTATGTCCTATGTATTTGTCAATGACGGCAGAAAGTTTCGAATTGGAAGATGCAACTGGTGAAAGTATTGTATTACAAGAACAACTTCAACAACAAATAGCTCAAGAACAACAAATGCAACAAATGGAACAAATGGAACAACAAGCTCAAGAATAAAAAAATATTTTTTTTTATTTTTATAAAAAAATGTACAGAATAGATGTTTCAGATTTTTATGACTTCCAAGCATTCAGAAATATGTGTCCATTTCGAGACTATAACAAAGCAGTCGAGAATTTGAAACGTTTAGTCATTTATGTTGACTCTGCCCCAGAATGTTATGTCATGAAAGAATGGGATGTTGTCTTTAACAAACCAAGAGCAACAATAGTGTCTGAACAAGAATGTAGACAGAAACTTAAGAAAATAAAAGTTGTACAAGTTGGAAGGAAGATGTTAGATGCTTGGGATATCTTATTGTCAAAGTTAGAAGATTTTTCAGTTCGAGGTATAAAGTTCTATACACCATCTCCAAACTTCTATTCTATCTTCACTGGATATAAATACGAACAAGTAGAATGGACTTTCAAAGTTAACGCTCCAGAGGATCATAATAAGACAAAGTTACTTGTTGTTGTTGAGTTCGCCGCCAATCATAAATCCAACTTAGGTACCGGTAATGTTACATATTCTTCCACAGTCCCCACACCAGTTATCGAGAGTGTTCTTTACAACGATGGCAACGAAGTAATTTCAGGCAATATACACAGCCAAAATCATACTCGAAACAGCTTAAATATTACAAAGACATATTATCTCTTTGCAACAGAAAGCAAGCTTCCACGCCTCTGTCACTAGCGTCAAAACATCACAAAATGTTTAACTGCAACAGCCGTAGCAAGCGAACAAGACAGAATGGACTTTCAAAGTTAACGCTCCAGAGGATCATAATAAGACAAAGTTACTTGTTGTTGTTGAGTTCGCCGCCAATCATAAATCCAACTTAGGTACCGGCAATGTTACATATTCTGACACACTCTCCACACCAGTTATCGATAGAGTTCTTTACAACGATGGCAACGAAGTAATTTCAGGCAATCCATACACAGCCAAAATCATACTCAAACAGGCTTAAATATTACAAAGACATATTATCTCTTTGCAACAGAAAGCAAGCTTCCAGCGCCTCTGTCACTAGCGTCAAAACATCACAAAATGTTAGCACTGCAACAGCCGTAGCAAGCACGAACAAGACAGAATGGACTTTCAAAGTTAACGCTCCAGAGGATCATAATAAGACAAAGTTACTTGTTGTTGTTGAGTTCGCCGCCAATCATACATCCGAGTTAGGTACCGGCAATGTTACATATTCTGACACACTCTCCACACCAGTTATCGATAGAGTTCTTTACAACGATGGCAACGAAGTAATTTCAGGCAATTTATACTCAGCCAAAATCATACTCAAAAGCTTAAAATTACAAAGACATATTATCTCTTTGCAACAGAAAGCAAGCTTCCAGCGCCTCTGTCACTAGCGTCAAAACATCACAAAATGTTAGCACTGCAACAGCCGTAGCAAGCACGAACAAGACAGAATGGACTTTCAAAGTTAACGCTCCAGAGGATCATAATAAGACAAAGTTACTTGTTGTTGTTGAGTTCGCCGCCAATCATACATCCGAGTTAGGTACCGGCAATGTTACATATTCTCTTGGAAAGTCTCCATATTTATCTGCGCCAACTGTTGTTGCTGAAAATCATACAGGACCATTCAAGGCCGGTGAATATATTCCAGTTAAAGTTACATTACAACACTTTGAGGCAAAGACAGGAAACTTCCAATATAGATTCTATGCAGATCAGAAATGGATAGATCTCCCAGACGACAATGTAACTGAAGTAGAAACCCCATCTGCAATTAAGAAATTACATGCCGACGAAGGCAAAACATATCTACTCAACATTCCAGCTCCAAAGTATGAAGATATCAAAGAAGATGGGAAAGTTAAACTTCAAATTAGGTTAGCTGGATCCAAAGATCAAGCTCAATCCAATATCATTGAAACAGAGGTTTCACTTCAGAAACAACAATACGTTGCACCAAGCCCTGATGATTCCAAGCCAACTCCAACACCTGAAAATAGTGGACTTACTGGTGGACAGAAGGCTGGTATTGTTATTGGCGTTCTTCTTGCTGTTATCCTTATTATTCTCATCATCTACTTCGTTTTCTGCAGGAAACCATCTAAAGATAAATCATCATCTGATATCCAAGATGATTCCGGCTCCGGTGTTAATGTGTAATTTAATTTAATTAAGGATGTCAATTTGGAAGAAAAGTGAGAAAATTCCTAAAATGCTAAAAATGAATTTTCCAAACGTACTTTTTTATCTCATTTTTTTGATTTTGAAAAAAATTTGGAGAGAAGAACTCTTCGTTTTTGAATTTTGTCACGATGGTTTTAAAGTATAGGGTGTCCAAAGGTGTGTTTAGCACAAACCTGAATACTGCGAATAGAAATAAACAAGTTACATATATATAAAGTTTATTTAAATATAATCACCATTGGATTCAATCACGTGTTCGCAGCGATCGATCCAGGCTTGAAAGACACGCTTTAAATCATCATGAGAAAATTGCTCAAATTGCTCTCTTACAAAATTTTCAAGATCATCTGGACTCGCGAATTCGCGTCCTTCAGCTCTCTTTTTTAGCGTGCCGAATAAATAAAAGTCAGAGGGTGCAATATCAGGTGAATAAATTGGGTTTGGAACAACTTTGACATTGTTTTCCACCAAGTAATTCATTACCTTATGACTTTTGTGAACTCTTGAATTATCAAAATGAATTGCAAACTTTTGTTTTTGTTGTTTGGATTTCTCAAACTCATCAGAATTGATAATTTGAGTAAGAACATTGTCAATTAGATACTGAGCATTCATCGTATTAGGTTTTTGAAGAATATCAATTGCGATGATGTCATTTACGCCCCAAAAAACCGACAACATCATCATTGGTGTGTCAATTTTTTTCTTCGGGAATGTTTGCGGATTTTTCTCGTAAACGAAAAAGGGGATTTGACGGAGTCAAATCCCCGCTCGCAAAAAGTGGACTTTACATGTCAAATTTTATATGCATGTAATGTCCACTTTTATGAGTTTTAGGAAGGAATTGGAAGCCATGAGTTACTGACATTTCATCAGTATCTCATAGCCTCCAATTCCTTCTTAAAATGGGAGAAACTTTGTCCGAATAGTTTAACATTCGGACAAAGTTTCTCCCATTTTAAGAAGGAATTGGAGGGTAAGAGATATACCATATGAATGTATATCTCTTACCCTCCAATTCCTTCTAGAAAGTGTCCAAACTTTGGGTTAATTGCAAACTATTAACCCAAAGTTTGGACACTTTCAAGTGGAGATGGAAGGCTTTGGGGTATATATTAATACAATATACCTCAAAGCCTTCCATCTCCACTACAAATGGGAGAAACTTTGTCCGAATAGTTTAACATTCGGACAAAGTTTCTCCCATCTTTCAATGTAATTGCTACCTGTGAGGTACTGACTTGAAGTCAGTGCTTCACAGGTAGCAATATCCAAAAATTTAAAAACATTTTATCAGTTCGTTAAAGAACTAGAGCCTCCTAGGTACTGAACCAGAATCAGTGCCTAGGGGACTCTAGTGATCTATATAAATCTGAGAAACTTTGAGGAAATTGTTCGACATTTCCTCAAAGTTTCTCAGCAATTTAGCGAGGAATGTTCGTTATCGTGTAGATATTTATAATATATACATGATAACAAACATTCCCGCTAAAAGATGTAAAATCTTATAAGAAATGATTGCAAAAGAATAACAAATTGCAACAAATTTTATATGAAACTGAACCTTATGAGGTAGTGATTCAAGATCACCGCCTCATAAGATTCAGTTTCAATCTCAAGTATCTCAAAAGTAAGGCTCTATTTTTTGCCATGTAAAGTGTCACTTTACTGTCAAACCGTTTTTATCGTTTTCGTTTACAACATTTTCATCCTTCGGGATCCATATGATTTTGGCTTCTGTTGCATATTGAAACCAAGACTCGTCCCCTGTTACTAAAAAGCGAAACTTCTTGGATTGATACGCACCCAATATAGAGAGGAGCTCTTTCGAAGATTGGACTCTAGATTTTTTTTGAACTGAATTAAGGTTGTGCGGAACCCAACGTGTATACGCTAGTTTGTAGTTCAAATAATTGTGCAGATAATAACTGACTGTTGTACGTGGTATCTTTGTCATCTCCTCTATCCTTCTAAGTGATGCTCTTGGGTCTTCATCTAGCGCTTGAAGAATTGCTTTGATTTTTCTTTGATCCGGCGATTTTTTGTCAATTTTTATGATGGGCGCCTTTTTGTTCATGAAGTGATACATCCTAACATGATACGTTACAGTGGAATAGCTAGGAGCATCCATACCGAAGCATTTTACCAATGTCTCGTAGATTTTTTTACAGTCTTTGCATTTTTTGCAAGAGCGAGGATGTTTTCTTTATGATTCATTAAAAAAATGAAAAAAATCCCGCCAAAATTTCCCGCGAAACCGCCTCTTGTCTCAAAATTCATTTTATATCCCGGCATGGCGCCAAAATACAACATACTCATCATATACATATATTCATATTTTTTATTATATATTTATAATCAGCATATATCTCCTTTAATAGTCTCATATAGAGCGCTGTGCTAAACGCACCTTTGGACACCCTATATATTATACACATGTATTGATATTACTATTTTTGTATATTTTAAGAGAAAATTATATTCTCCTAAAGTGAAAACAATTTTCCAAATTGCAGCTCCTTCAAAGATTTCTGAAGACTCAACGGTTAAAATTACAGTTTCTATCACAGATCCAGCTGGTCAAACTGCTACCTCTTTATATTAATATAATATTTATTTTGATATATTTTTTAGTTTAACTTTTTTTCTTTGATAAATATTTTATTTTATATTTTAAACCCTTTATTTTTTAATTAAATCATGTCTTGTAAATCAAATTACAACATGGCAAACTTTTGATTCGATATATATAGTTTACGTAACAAGTGATAGCTCCATTAGAAAGCTGAGTTTTGAAAATTACAATACATAGCATATCATTTCCAGACTTTCCCACTTTATTTTTTTTTATTTTTTTTTAAAATGTTTCGTAATTTCAGGATGCTTTTCCCCTTTAACTTTGTTAAATGCGTAATTTTTTTCTATCTGACAACTGGCTTGAAAGATCATTGAAAATGCGATATAAACAATTTCATTTTTTTTCGACTTTTTTTTATAAATAAAGAAAATAAATATACAAATAAAATTATTTCTTAATTATTTTGTCATATTTGACAATTATATCCTGTCTCAAAGTATCCAAATCCGCAAACTGTGTTGCGTATCTCGAAGTGTCTTCGTCGTACGGCTTAATTACATCAGCCCTATCCAAGAACATCATCAAATGAAACGCGAGAGCTTTGTATTTTATCTGCATCAAAATTGCCAAAGCAGGATGGAAATCTCTTATTGATATGAACAGCAACAAAGCGTTCATTGCATTTCCAGTATCCAAGAAGTGGTGGGCGGCTCTTCTCAACAAACTCTTCGACTCATTCGAAAACTCTTCCAATTTGCAGACTTCGACAGAATCTTCCCATCTTCCGTTGTCCTGAAGATATCTTGCGGCAGAAAGATTAGCGCCAGCTAAATGCATCAATATACAGCCTTCTATAAATCTGTGCTGTGCAAAAAGTGGAACAGCGGTTGTTATCAAAAATTCTGTCACGTTTTGTGGCAAAATTTTATCTTCGTAACCGAGAAGCAACGCCGAACAAATGCTTGCCACTATTGTGAACTCGCTTTTGTTGGAGAGACTCTTGAAAACTTCGACAGCTCCTCTTCTATCACCCATTCTGAACTTGAACAACAAGTTGAAAATGGCAGAAATCGGAGTATCTGCAGGAGAAAACAGAGAAGATTGAATCCTCAACGCGGAAACAACTTCTTCTTTCCCTCCAAACATGGAATGTCGTGCTTGCAACCTCGGACCTCCCAAACTACGTGAAACACACTTCCAAATAATGGAATCAGTTGGAAATCCATGGTCATTAGCTATCTCAGCTATTTGAAGTGCTTCTGACCATGTTCCTGTAGTAGGATTCGTTAATAATTGCTCACCCATAAGCTCTAACCGTTGCTGGGCGGTTTTTAGCGGTTTTAAGAGGGCAGGTGAAGTGATTCTTTTTACAGATCTCCAGTCTCTTGCAATAACGAATTTCACGGCTTCGTCATTGAGCGGGGAGACGAGGACGAGTCCATTTCCTGTTACAGCGAATGAGGAAACAGAAAAAGGACAACTTTCCACTTTTTCAAGTGAAAAACCAAATTTTCCGTCTCTCGCGTGTACGTACAATCCGCTGGATGATCTCTCGAACTCTATCCTGTCTATGTCGATGAAAGGAGAGTATGTTTGCTTCGATGTACCGAAAGCAAAGTCGTAAAACATAATTACGCCGTCTGTGTCAGCAGTTATGATGCAATCGCCTTTCCAAGCAAGACAAGTTGTCCTGGAGTTCTCCCGTGAGTTACGCAGCCTCAGAACAGGCATCTGTGCTATGCCGTTCTTGTATGTGTAGACTTGGATTTCTCCGGTAGATAATAATACGGCGAAATTGGGAGTATCGCCTTGGAAACATGTTGCTGGTATTCTGGATACTTGGACTGCAACAGCGGTGATGGATGTTTGAAGAGTCATCGGCTTTTGTTTGACATCATAAAAAATACCAAGGTCGTATTTGCCGTGGACGAAAACGCCGAGCTCCTCTGAACATATTAGGTCTGTGGCAGGGCCAAGGCGAGTGTGGATTGGAATAACTTGGCGCTTGGGAAGATTTATTGATCCACACTCGGTTTTTGAGTACCACAGAAGGACATCTTTGGTAAGGAACTTGATCTTTTCAATGGATGTGCTGGATGCAAGGTAGTTCTGTGTGTATTTCCCTTCTGAAACGTCTGCGAAAATTATCTTTCCGGTTGGAGTGCCGAAAGCAAGGATTCCGTCGTAGAAATCGTAACAGGTTGGTATCTGTGGTATAATTTGAGACTGCGCGATGACGTAAGGTATATCATCTTTTATGGCAAACATAACTAAGCCATTTGATGGAGAGAACGCGATGTATCGCTCGGGAAGTGCACGGTTACATGCAGCGGATAGTGGTAAATACTTCGATTTTAAGTCAAACAGCTCTCTTTTCAATTTTATTGTTCCTGATTTTGTAAAAATGTAGTCTTCGTTACAGATATAGATACTGAGTGACGAGTCTTGACCATAAACTGTAATTTCGTTGTCATTTGTTAAAGAAGGAAGCAGTTTATGGAAAGATGATTGGGATGATTCATCGATTACAAGATTTCGGCCAGATTTGGTCGCTATGTTAAACGTAAGTATTTTTCCTTCAAGCATAATTAATAAAATATTACTAATATGGGGATGATGTTGAATTTCTACGATTTTTTCTGATTTATCTAAAGTATGGGATTGAGATTGAGATGTTGGAGCCTGCTTGGCATTCTTTGACGTGATAATTGTAAAGGATGGACCATTAGAATATAGAATTGCAGTGAATATATCTGAACTATTAACAGCCATCCTTGTATATGTACCAGGAACATCTATCTTCCAAAGTATTCGTGAGTTTTTCGCTTGATCTTCAGCTTCATACGGCCAAAAATCGATACTATAAATTGTATTTGGTTCTGCAAAGCCTAAAACGATTTTACGGGACCATTGAAGCTCCGATACATACTGAGCTTCAGATACTTGACGAGTGATTCCGAGTGTAAGACCTGATTCACAATCCCATAACAAAACTCTTCCGCAATCGTCTGAAATTGCAAGATAAGGTAGCTCATAGTGGAATTTAAGGCAAGTTATGTTAGAATTTAGAATTTCAATGGATCATAAGAAAGAAATATCATTTTTAGTAGTTTTATAGAGATAAATTGTGCCTTTACCGGCTAATGCAAGTAGCCCACATGCTTCCCAGTCCATGCTCCCTGTGTTGAACACTTTACTAGGTGGACAAAGTGAAGCAAATCGTATCTTAGCTTTATTAAAAGGATTCGCTTGCATTTTTTTTATAAATTGATATCGTCAAAAATTTTAATTCTACAATGTTTTAAATATATTAATATTTAGTTGTACAGAATCAAATCACATCTACTTGAAAAAAAAAGGTAGTGGGGCTTCCAGGCGCGTTGCGCCCTCTAGCCCCGAAGATGTTTAGTATAAAACCGCTTTTTAACTTCACTTAAAATGCCACGTAAGCTACGTAAGAATATACGTAAGAGGAAGGGAGCATTGAAACATCCAATAGTAAAACTGACACCACAACAACAGTTGCAACAACAAATGCTGAATGACCCCACTATGTTGCAACAAATGTCAAGCAACCCTATGCTTTTAAACCGAGTTATTGGTGCACAGAGTGGAGGTTTAAGAGCGGCACTTTTAGCGAAAATGGCAGGCTATGGTGGAGCTGCAGACGGAACAGCTTATAACCCTCAAAGTCAAATGAATTTGAGTTCACTCAAAAATCAAATAACAGATGTCAAAAAGTCAAACATAGACATACAGAAACAAATAAGTGAAAACGAAAAGAAACTAGAATATGACAGACACACAAAGAAACTCAATGAGTTAAACGTAGAGAAAAAGAAGAAAGAAGAACAACTGAAAGAACTAAGTACAGAGGAATATGCGAAAAAAGTGTCAGAAAAAGCAGCAGAAGTAGCAAAAATGGAACAAGATGTTATAAATTTGAAAAACCATACTACTCAATATAAAGTACTGAAAGATGAAGAAATAAAACAAAAAGCCCTGAAGACATATATGGATAGCGATGAGTATAAAAAAGAAGTTGAAGCAAATGTAAAGGCAGAAAAACTTTTACAGTTGCAAAACCAAACCGTACAGTATGAAAACTTAGCACAAGAAAGTAAAAATAACGACGCAGCCATGCAAAAGGCAATGAAAAGCGCAGAATATATAAAAGCTAATAATGACTGGTTAGACGCCCAAGCCAACGCTAAAGCAGCCCAACTTATAGGGTCAATAAGGACAAAAATACAAGCGGATGAAGACAGTTCAAATGAAGCTTTAACGAATGCTGACTTTAAGAACGCCTTCGAAGCTCTTCATAGTAAGGTGAAACTAGTGAACGACTTCTCATCTGGAAAGAAACTGAAGTCTGAAGGTTTCGACAAAGAGTTAAAAGAAGTAGCACAAAATATGACGAAAATAACAGATGCAGCAACGAGACAGGCAGTTCAAAGTGCCCATGACGCCGTTAGAACAGCTGTTGTGGAAAGTCAAGAAAAAGAGTTACAACAGACCAAAAGAGACCTAGTAAATGCTTTCTTAAGAACGAAAAGTCAGGTAGGACATTATGCTGCAGATGGAACATATGTGCCAGCTGGTGGAACTTATATACCAGCTGGTGGAACTTATATACTAGCTAGTGGAACTTATATACCACCAAACCCTCCAAGAGAAGCACCTGCACCAGGACTACCTAAAACATTTACATCGTCACATGGACACAGACACAGGCATGCACCAAAACCAACACAACAACCAACAGTTCAAAATCCAGCACCACAACAACAACAACAACCAGCACAACAACCACCTCCACAACCAGCACAGCAACCAACAGTTCAAAACCCTGCACAACAACCACCTCCACAACCAGCACAGCAACCAACAGTTCAAAACCCTGCACAACAACCACCTCCACAACCAGCACAACAACCACAAACAGAGCAAGGACATAAAAGAAGTAGAGAACAAGGAAACCAAGATTTCTTAAAAATGCTTAAGGAAGAATATGGTTACCCAGATACTCTTGACTTTAGTGACAGATATAAAGAAGCTATTAGAAAGTTCAAGGAAGGAAATACAGACCCGAACCTATTTAGCTTTATGGTTCAGCACCAAATGGGATATAATTTCAAACCTGGAAAATACAAGCTCGCTAAGGGATATGATTTAATAGCATATCATCCAAATGACATGAACGAATTTACTCCGAGATATTTGGTGTCAGAGCTAAATGACAATTCAACTCTCTTCATGAAACGCGTAAAAAATAGAGACGGAACGAAAGAAGAAAGGTTTATGAGTCCGGATGACTTAGATAGGGAACTTTTTAAAAACGGTCTCGGAATATATGAAATGCCAGCAGATGAGGTACAAGAAACTCAACAGGAAGAAGTTCAGATACAACCAGACATGGAAGAAATAGTTCAGCAACAACAGCTAGAAGAGCCTGAAGGAAACGAACAAGTCCCTCCTTTGGAAACTAACCTCACAGAACTAGATGAAGATTTGGAACAGCCGAAAAATCTTGACCCTCAACAAGAGTATGAGGTGAATATGGAATCTTTCCAAGAGTCTAAAAAAAATTCGGCTGACATAGTAGAAGAATATCGAAAAATGTTTGCCGACATACAAAAGACTCCAACATCAGATGAAAATATTCAGCATAGAATGGAAGTACTGAAAGATAATGTACGCAAATACAACAATCCTTTTTACTTACGACCATATAACGTTCAATCTTTGGCTGAACTCGGTGAAAATAAAAGGTTAAATTTCAACAAAACATATAGAAATGAAACATTGTTTAAAGTTCATTCAGAACCTAACCAATATGGAAACAAACCTACTTTTGTTTCTGCAGACTATGGAACTACAATGAGATGGGGTCATAAAGCTAATCCGGATAGGTGGTTCATAAACTTACAACCACAATTCCAAGAAGTTGTAGACGCAATGGAAGTGAATGGTGAACCAGATATAGCTGGTATTTTCAGCGCGGCTTTAATGCCATTGAAAGATATGAAAGATGCAGATATTTTGAACCAGTATGAAATGAACATGGCTGATGGAAATATAACACCTGACGTTCTAAAACATTTATCTCAAAGAACTACACAGAACCATAGAGATGGTATATTTGGTGAAGAGTTTAGAAAGACAGTTAGGGAGAGAGAAGGAAGAGAACCTATTGTACATGACCTTGCAAACGAAAGTTTACAAAATGTCATAAAAACTTACTTTGCAGACAATGAACCGAGAAGGGATGAATATTTAAGAAAACTCAAATGGACAGTACCAAATGAAATGTTAGTATTGAAAAACATGTTCCTTGACAAAATAAAACCAACTACAGAAATAAATGACGAAAGACTGAAACATTGGGTAAAAGCTTTCCCATTCACAAAAGATATTATTGGTAACATGGAAAGAAAACCAGAATGGCTACAAAAACATATATTTGGAAACGAGCTTATTCCATATGGACAAGCTCTGTTTGAAGAGCTTGAACCGGAAACTCAGGAAAGAGTCATGCAAACAATACGCGAAGACTCAAATACAAACTATGACAAAATCTTTCTAGGATATAGGTTACCTGAGATGGGCGACCAGAGCCCAAAGGCAAAAAGGACATGGGAAATTTACAACATACTAGGTGAACATGAGGCAAAGATGCAACAACTTGAAGCAGAGGGCAAGTTACCAAAAGCGACACCAAAGAAGAAGAGAGAGAGTAGAACAAAGTGAAAGTAGTGAAGAAGTAACTTCATCTAGTGAAAGTAGTGGCAATGAAGGAAAAAGAAGAGTTAAAAACTCAGTCAGGAAGAAAGTAAAGCTTGGTCCGAGTGGGTTCTATTATGACATATAAATCCAACTATTCTATATTTTTACCCATATGAAATGTACGCCGCTCAGAATATAACGCCAACAGTTTTGGATGCCATGAATGGAAATGTTTCCGAATGGTATAACGAATGCGACAATGCCATTAGAAGGTCAGAAATAGTTCCTGGAACTTACGAATATACAACTGCTGTTTCTTATGGAAACGTAGGTGAGTTTGGAGAAGGTTCTTCAACAACAGTAGATATTGCTTGCGACAGGTTTCATATTATTTCTATTGACAACTCTTTCTTATACGTGGAACAAGACATTGAAATAAAACCTTCTGCCAAGTTGTCTGAAAAGAAAGGTTGCAATGGAATTTTCTATGTCGGATACCAATATGCTCCAGAAGTTTTCATGGGATATAAGATATATTCTAACTCTGACTTAGTTCAAACAGTAACATGGGCAAACTATGAATGGTTCGCTTTAAGAAACTCAGTACAACCACAAGCTAGAGAACAAACAGACCAGTATGCAACTATTGAGAAAATAAGAAGACTTGACCCTAACGTTCCAGGAGTTTATGTTAACCTTTCTGGTTCAGATGGAACTGCTGCCACTAAAGTAAAACTGAAACTTAGAGTTCCTTTGTCATCTTTCCTCATCTTCAGGTTTTTAAGATACTTGCCAAACTGGGCAGGAAAAATTTCTATCGAACTTACTCCAAGCAAAAATAACTTAGTCATTGCACCAACACAAGACCCATTCACTCTTACAGACGTAAAGGGAACAAATAAAACGTCATTCGCCGAATTTTGCAAAGACAAAGTTGACTTAGACTTTGGTTTCTCAAACCTCAACACTGAAGTAAACTATTATTTCAATGCTGCTGGAGATGCTTGGGACCCAGTTAAGTTCACATGCGAAAAATTTGAATGCAAGAGAATAGAAAGCAG
>NC_067207.1:7957461-8000770 GCF_026262505.1 Trichomonas vaginalis G3 | reverse complement strand
TCTATATCTGTAACGAAGACTACATTTTTACAAAATCAGGAACAATAAAATTGAAAAGAGAGCTGTTTGACTTAAAATCGAAGTATTTACCACTATCCGCTGCATGTAACCGTGCACTTCCCGAGCGATACATCGCGTTCTCTCCATCAAATGGCTTAGTTATGTTTGCCATAAAAGATGATATACCTTACGTCATCGCGCAGTCTCAAATTATACCACAGATACCAACCTGTTACGATTTCTACGACGGAATCCTTGCTTTCGGCACTCCAACCGGAAAGATAATTTTCGCAGACGTTTCAGAAGGGAAATACACACAGAACTACCTTGCATCCAGCACATCCATTGAAAAGATCAAGTTCCTTACCAAAGATGTCCTTCTGTGGTACTCAAAAACCGAGTGTGGATCAATAAATCTTCCCAAGCGCCAAGTTATTCCAATCCACACTCGCCTTGGCCCTGCCACAGACCTAATATGTTCAGAGGAGCTCGGCGTTTTCGTCCACGGCAAATACGACCTTGGTATTTTTTATGATGTCAAACAAAAGCCGATGACTCTTCACATCCATCACCGCTGTTGCAGTCCAAGTATCCAGAATACCAGCAACATGTTTCCAAGGCGATACTCCCAATTTCGCCGTATTATTATCTACCGGAGAAATCCAAGTCTACACATACAAGAACGGCATAGCACAGATGCCTGTTCTGAGGCTGCGTAACTCACGGGAGAACTCCAGGACAACTTGTCTTGCTTGGAAAGGCGATTGCATCATAACTGCTGACACAGACGGCGTAATTATGTTTTACGACTTTGCTTTCGGTACATCGAAGCAAACATACTCTCCTTTCATCGACATAGACAGGATAGAGTTCGAGAGATCATCCAGCGGATTGTACGTACACGCGAGAGAAAAATTTGGTTTTTCACTTGAAAAAGTGGAAAGTTGTCCTTTTTCTGTTTCCTCATTCGCTGTAACAGGAAATGGACTCGTCCTCGTCTCCCCGCTCAATGACGAAGCCGTGAAATTCGTTATTGCAAGAGACTGGAGATCTGTAAAAAGAATCACTTCACCTGCCCTCTTAAAACCGCTAAAAACCGCCCAGCAACGGTTAGAGCTTATGGGTGAGCAATTATTAACGAATCCTACTACAGGAACATGGTCAGAAGCACTTCAAATAGCTGAGATAGCTAATGACCATGGATTTCCAACTGATTCCATTATTTGGAAGTGTGTTTCACGTAGTTTGGGAGGTCCGAGGTTGCAAGCACGCACATTCCATGTTTGGAGGGAAAGAAGAAGTTGTTTCCGCGTTGAGGATTCAATCTTCTCTGTTTTCTCCTGCAGATACTCCGATTTCTGCCATTTTCAACTTGTTGTTCAAGTTCAGAATGGGTGATAGAAGAGGAGCTGTCGAAGTTTTCAAGAGTCTCTCCAACAAAAGCGAGTTCACAATAGTGGCAAGCATTTGTTCGGCGTTGCTTCTCGGTTACGAAGATAAAATTTTGCCACAAAACGTGACAGAATTTTTGATAACAACCGCTGTTCCACTTTTTGCACAGCACAGATTTATAGAAGGCTGTATATTGATGCATTTAGCTGGCGCTAATCTTTCTGCCGCAAGATATCTTCAGGACAACGGAAGATGGGAAGATTCTGTCGAAGTCTGCAAATTGGAAGAGTTTTCGAATGAGTCGAAGAGTTTGTTGAGAAGAGCCGCCCACCACTTCTTGGATACTGGAAATGCAATGAACGCTTTGTTGCTGTTCATATCAATAAGAGATTTCCATCCTGCTTTGGCAATTTTGATGCAGATAAAATACAAAGCTCTCGCGTTTCATTTGATGATGTTCTTGGATAGGGCTGATGTAATTAAGCCGTACGACGAAGACACTTCGAGATACGCAACACAGTTTGCGGATTTGGATACTTTGAGACAGGATATAATTGTCAAATATGACAAAATAATTAAGAAATAATTTTATTTGTATATTTATTTTCTTTATTTATAAAAAAAAGTCGAAAAAAAATGAAATTGTTTATATCGCATTTTCAATGATCTTTCAAGCCAGTTGTCAGATAGAAAAAAATTACGCATTTAACAAAGTTAAAGGGGAAAAGCATCCTGAAATTACGAAACATTTTAAAAAAAATAAAAAAAAATAAAGTGGGAAAGTCTGGAAATGATATGCTATGTATTGTAATTTTCAAAACTCAGCTTTCTAATGGAGCTATCACTTGTTACGTAAACTATATATATCGAATCAAAAGTTTGCCATGTTGTAATTTGATTTACAAGACATGATTTAATTAAAAAATAAAGGGTTTAAAATATAAAATAAAATATTTATCAAAGAAAAAAAGTTAAACTAAAAAATATATCAAAATAAATATTATATTAATATAAAGAGGTAGCAGTTTGACCAGCTGGATCTGTGATAGAAACTGTAATTTTAACCGTTGAGTCTTCAGAAATCTTTGAAGGAGCTGCAATTTGGAAAATTGTTTTCACTTTAGGAGAATATAATTTTCTCTTAAAATATACAAAAATAGTAATATCAATACATGTGTATAATATATAGGGTGTCCAAAGGTGCGTTTAGCACAGCGCTCTATATGAGACTATTAAAGGAGATATATGCTGATTATAAATATATAATAAAAAATATGAATATATGTATATGATGAGTATGTTGTATTTTGGCGCCATGCCGGGATATAAAATGAATTTTGAGACAAGAGGCGGTTTCGCGGGAAATTTTGGCGGGATTTTTTTCATTTTTTTAATGAATCATAAAGAAAACATCCTCGCTCTTGCAAAAAATGCAAAGACTGTAAAAAAATCTACGAGACATTGGTAAAATGCTTCGGTATGGATGCTCCTAGCTATTCCACTGTAACGTATCATGTTAGGATGTATCACTTCATGAACAAAAAGGCGCCCATCATAAAAATTGACAAAAAATCGCCGGATCAAAGAAAAATCAAAGCAATTCTTCAAGCGCTAGATGAAGACCCAAGAGCATCACTTAGAAGGATAGAGGAGATGACAAAGATACCACGTACAACAGTCAGTTATTATCTGCACAATTATTTGAACTACAAACTAGCGTATACACGTTGGGTTCCGCACAACCTTAATTCAGTTCAAAAAAAATCTAGAGTCCAATCTTCGAAAGAGCTCCTCTCTATATTGGGTGCGTATCAATCCAAGAAGTTTCGCTTTTTAGTAACAGGGGACGAGTCTTGGTTTCAATATGCAACAGAAGCCAAAATCATATGGATCCCGAAGGATGAAAATGTTGTAAACGAAAACGATAAAAACGGTTTGACAGTAAAGTGACACTTTACATGGCAAAAAATAGAGCCTTACTTTTGAGATACTTGAGATTGAAACTGAATCTTATGAGGCGGTGATCTTGAATCACTACCTCATAAGGTTCAGTTTCATATAAAATTTGTTGCAATTTGTTATTCTTTTGCAATCATTTCTTATAAGATTTTACATCTTTTAGCGGAGAATGTTTGTTATCATGTATATATTATAAATATCTACACGATAACGAACATTCCTCGCTAAATTGCTGAGAAACTTTGAGGAAATGTCGAACAATTTCCTCAAAGTTTCTCAGATTTATATAGATCACTAGAGTCCCCTAGGCACTGATTCTGGTTCAGTACCTAGGAGGCTCTAGTTCTTTAACGAACTGATAAAATGTTTTTAAATTTTTGGATATTGCTACCTGTGAAGCACTGACTTCAAGTCAGTACCTCACAGGTAGCAATTACATTGAAAGATGGGAGAAACTTTGTCCGAATGTTAAACTATTCGGACAAAGTTTCTCCCATTTGTAGTGGAGATGGAAGGCTTTGAGGTATATTGTATTAATATATACCCCAAAGCCTTCCATCTCCACTTGAAAGTGTCCAAACTTTGGGTTAATAGTTTGCAATTAACCCAAAGTTTGGACACTTTCTAGAAGGAATTGGAGGGTAAGAGATATACATTCATATGGTATATCTCTTACCCTCCAATTCCTTCTTAAAATGGGAGAAACTTTGTCCGAATGTTAAACTATTCGGACAAAGTTTCTCCCATTTTAAGAAGGAATTGGAGGCTATGAGATACTGATGAAATGTCAGTAACTCATGGCTTCCAATTCCTTCCTAAAACTCATAAAAGTGGACATTACATGCATATAAAATTTGACATGTAAAGTCCACTTTTTGCGAGCGGGGATTTGACTCCGTCAAATCCCCTTTTTCGTTTACGAGAAAAATCCGCAAACATTCCCGAAGAAAAAAATTGACACACCAATGATGATGTTGTCGGTTTTTTGGGGCGTAAATGACATCATCGCAATTGATATTCTTCAAAAACCTAATACGATGAATGCTCAGTATCTAATTGACAATGTTCTTACTCAAATTATCAATTCTGATGAGTTTGAGAAATCCAAACAACAAAAACAAAAGTTTGCAATTCATTTTGATAATTCAAGAGTTCACAAAAGTCATAAGGTAATGAATTACTTGGTGGAAAACAATGTCAAAGTTGTTCCAAACCCAATTTATTCACCTGATATTGCACCCTCTGACTTTTATTTATTCGGCACGCTAAAAAAGAGAGCTGAAGGACGCGAATTCGCGAGTCCAGATGATCTTGAAAATTTTGTAAGAGAGCAATTTGAGCAATTTTCTCATGATGATTTAAAGCGTGTCTTTCAAGCCTGGATCGATCGCTGCGAACGCGTGATTGAATCCAATGGTGATTATATTTAAATAAACTTTATATATATGTAACTTGTTTATTTCTATTCGCAGTATTCAGGTTTGTGCTAAACACACCTTTGGACACCCTATACTTTAAAACCATCGTGACAAAATTCAAAAACGAAGAGTTCTTCTCTCCAAATTTTTTTCAAAATCAAAAAAATGAGATAAAAAAGTACGTTTGGAAAATTCATTTTTAGCATTTTAGGAATTTTCTCACTTTTCTTCCAAATTGACATCCTTAATTAAATTAAATTACACATTAACACCGGAGCCGGAATCATCTTGGATATCAGATGATGATTTATCTTTAGATGGTTTCCTGCAGAAAACGAAGTAGATGATGAGAATAATAAGGATAACAGCAAGAAGAACGCCAATAACAATACCAGCCTTCTGTCCACCAGTAAGTCCACTATTTTCAGGTGTTGGAGTTGGCTTGGAATCATCAGGGCTTGGTGCAACGTATTGTTGTTTCTGAAGTGAAACCTCTGTTTCAATGATATTGGATTGAGCTTGATCTTTGGATCCAGCTAACCTAATTTGAAGTTTAACTTTCCCATCTTCTTTGATATCTTCATACTTTGGAGCTGGAGTAGATATGTTTTGCCTTCGTCGGCATGTAATTTCTTAATTGCAGATGGGTTTCTACTTCAGTTACATTGTCGTCTGGGAGATCTATCCATTTCTGATCTGCATAGAATCTATATTGGAAGTTTCCTGTCTTTGCCTCAAAGTGTTGTAATGTAACTTTAACTGGAATATATTCACCGGCCTTGAATGGTCCTGTATGATTTTCAGCAACAACAGTTGGCGCAGATAAATATGGAGACTTTCCAAGAGAATATGTAACATTGCCGGTACCTAACTCGGATGTATGATTGGCGGCGAACTCAACAACAACAAGTAACTTTGTCTTATTATGATCCTCTGGAGCGTTAACTTTGAAAGTCCATTCTGTCTTGTTCGTGCTTGCTACGGCTGTTGCAGTGCTAACATTTTGTGATGTTTTGACGCTAGTGACAGAGGCGCTGGAAGCGTTGCTTTCTGTTGCAAAGAGATAATATGTCTTTGTAATTGTTAAGTTACTTTTGAGTATGATTTTGGCTGAGTATAAATTGCCTGAAATTACTTCGTTGCCATCGTTGTAAAGAACTCTATCGATAACTGGTGTGGAGAGTGTGTCAGAATATGTAACACCGGTACCTAACTCGGATGTATGATTGGCGGCGAACTCAACAACAACAAGTAACTTTGTCTTATTATGATCCTCTGGAGCGTTAAACTTGAAAGTCCATTCTACTGTTCGTATTTATATCCAGTGAAATAGAATAGAAGTTTGGAGATGTGTATAGAACTTATTACCTCGAACTGAAAATCTCTAACTTTGACAATAAGATATCCCAAGCATCTAACATCTTCCTTCCAACTTGTACAACTTTTATTTTCTTAAGTTTCTGTCTACATTCTTGTTCAGACACTATTGTTGCTCTTGGTTTGTTAAAACAACATCCCATTTTCATGACATAACATTCTGGGCAGAGTCAACATAAATGACTAAACGTTTCAAATTCTCGACTGCTTTGTTATAGTCTCGAAATGGACACATATTTCTGAATGCTTGGAAGTCATAAAAATCTGAAACATCTATTCTGTACATTTTTTATATAAAAATAAAAAAAAATATTTTTTTATTCTTGAGCTTGTTGTTCCATTTGTTCCATTTGTTGCATTTTTGTTCTTGAGCTATTTGTTGTTGAAGTGTTCTTGTAATACAATACTTTCACCAGTTGCATCTTCCAATTCGAAACTTTGCCGTCATTGACAAATACATAGGACATAAAAGTTTTACAGGAACAAAGTTTGCGTTCAACTAAGTTAAGTTTATGTTCTAAAGTGAGTTTACTAAAGCTGAAAACTCTGCATTCGAATGAACAATAGGCAAACCAGCAGAGAAAGTATTGTTATACGCATAAGTATCTTTTGGTCATAATATTCTGTCGACATTTCGAATAACACTTTAACCTAAGTTTAAACAATATAAGATTGGTGTGCTTAAGTCATGGAACAGACATTCCTTGTATGACACCTTTTCCTGTTATAGGAAACTGTGGTAGTAAAAACCAGATTAAGTTTTGTATTAACTCATATCGTTATAGTAAACTCAGTCGGACATCCAAACATAATGAAACCTGCTCTAGTTGCAGCACATGTTACACCCGTCCTTAAAGTATTAAATAAGTCAACAAAACCTGTTGGGTATATCTGAGTAAGTACTTCAAAGAGTATTTTTTACCATTCACAACAATAAAGTCTTCTGTGTCAAAAGAGCAAAAACAGGCTTTAGTCTCATTGTGTTTAAGGTTAGTTTACAATATCGTCCTTGAGACTTTGTAAGTTTGTGTTATAGAATTATATGACTCAGGTTTTTAGTCGTAATATATAAACCATTATGTCTTCTGCCATTACTTAGCAAATAAATTTTAATGAAATGTTGTGGTCGTCAAATATTTTATAACGTCTGGGAAAACTATATTTTAAGTTCAACGTTCACCTCCTTTCATAACGTATATCTTGTCAATGACATTATATGAAACACCACAGCAACTAATGTCGGGTTCTATTTCTTTGTTATATCGTCTGCCTCTGTCAAAAGTTTCAATAGTTCTTTCAAAACTTCATGAGGTGCAATGACATATGAGTTCACTTTTACAGGTTGTTCGACCAAGTTTAACATTATACTTAAAGCTTGACAAATCTTCTCCTGAGTTAAGTTTGTCTTTCAGTTGGTAGTCGTTCGAATATCTGCACAGAACTTAAGTCTCTGCTAACTTCAGGATATGTTGGTTGTTCTTTTACAGAACTATTGTTACCATCTTCGTCTTCGTATGGTTCTCCCCACTTCAACATCTCTGCTTTGACATTGACAACAACACTTTGACTGTTTGTTTGAGTTGGTGAATTTAACTTCACATCTGCCACCGCCATTAAACCTTTTGAAAACACTTACACTTCTATTTTCGGAAATGACATTTTACTTAAAAAAAAGATGACGTATTCAGATATCTCTTCGAATTGAAGCAAAACAAAGTTTTACACACAAAAATACAAATACATTGACAGAATATTCTTTACACAAACAATGGAAATGTTATAGAATAGCATTCTGCTGAACCTAAATATTTCATAAAGCAAAGAAAGTTGGTATAACTGAAATGTGAAAGTTCTTGAAGCAGACAAAAAATATAACTTCAAAACTTACAGATATTCTAAAGGAAGTTTATAACACAATATTATGTCAAAACTGGCGTACTGTCAATATTTGACGCGAGAGAAGTCAGTTCAAGAACAACTTACTGACCTGCTGCCAAATCTGCTCGATGAAGCTGTCGTTTATGCCAATCTTGAGGAGCCCCAGCATTTCATCGAACGAATTTCAAAAGAGCATCTTCCGTGAAAAGTGCTATTGGTTTTGTAAACTTCTTTGCTTTCATATTCATCTGGACCGTCTCTGTCACCATATATTGTATTTGAACTGTACCAACAGTTGAAATACCACCCATAAAGTCTTCTGAGTCAGCAAATGGAATGCCAAGCCAAAAGTTTGAACGGTCTCCATTTGTATATTAGTTTTTTGACCTCCTGTATGGGTCCATACTTTCACATATGGCATAATAGAACTTTGCATTTCAGGGTTAATGGTTGTTGTGAAGTTTTGTTAAAGTTCATAGCATCTAATGTTCAATTGTATGACCTCATCCTCAACTGTAGAATATTCTTCTCTTGATAATATTTGCCATCTATGTTTATATGATATTTAATACCAGGGTTGTAGAAACAAGAATAGCATTTATAGTTCGTCTGAAAAGAACAAACATAGTATCTGCATGTTTCATTGCAGTTGTTAGGTTAATATCTGTTCTTGCACTGGGTCAGCACTTTGGTTTCCAACTTCCTGCAAAGTCTTTGACAGATATTTGGTGTATAGGACATAAGTGGAACTGCAATATATTTGGCAGCTAAAGCATTTGAAATATCTGGGTCCAACATATAGACTGCAAGTCTGCTTTCTATCTCTTGCATTCAAATTTTTCGCATGTGAACTTAACTGGTCCCAAGCATCTCCAGCAGCATTGAAAAATAGTTTACTTCAGTGTTGAGGTTTGAGAAACCAAAGTCTAAGTCAACTTTGTCTTTGCAAAATTCGGCGAATGACTTTTATTTGTTCCCTTTACGTCTGTAAGAGTGAATGGTCTTGTGTTGGTGCAATGACTAAGTTATTTTTGCTTGGAGTAAGTTCGATAGAAATTTTTCCTGCCCAGTTTGGCAAGTATCTTAAAAACCTGAAATGAGGAAAGATGACAAAGGAACTCTAAGTTTCAGTTTTACTTTAGTGGCAGCAGTTCCATCAACCAGAAAGGTTAACATAAACTCCTGAACTTAGGGTCAAGTCTTCTTATTTTCTCAATAGTTGCATACTGGTCGTTTTTTCTCTAGCTTGTGGTTGTACTGAGTTTCTTAAAGCGAACCATTCATAGTTTGCCCATTACTGTTGAACTAAGTCAGAGTTAGAAATATCTTATATCCCATGAAAACTTCTGGAGCATATTGGTATCCGAATAGAAAATTCCATTGCAACCTTTCTTTTCAGACAACTTGGCAGAAGGTTTTATTTCAATGTCTTGTTCCACGTATAAAAGATTGTCAATAGAAATAATATGAAACCTGTCGCAAGCAATATCTACTGTTGTTGAAAACCTTCTCCAAACTCACCTACGTTTCCATAAAAACAGCAGTTGTATATTCGTAAGTTCCAGGAACTATTTCTGACCTTCTAATGCATTGTCGCATCTTATACCATTCGGAAACATTTCCATCATGCATCCAAAACTGTTGGCGTTATATTCTGAGCGGCGTACATTTCATATGGGTAAAAATATAGAATAGTTGGATTTATATGTCATAATAGAACCCACTCGGACCAAGCTTTACTTTCTTCCTGACTGAGTTTTTAACTCTTCTTTTTCCTTCATTGCCACTACTTTCACTAGATGAAGTTACTTCTTCACTACTTTCACTTTGTTCTACTCTTCTCTCTTCTTTGGTGTCGCTTTGGTAACTTGCCCTCTGCTTCAAGTTGTTGCATCTTTGCCTCATGTTCACCTAGTATGTTGTAAATTTCCCATGTCCTTTTGCCTTTGGGCTCTGGTCGCCCATCTCAGGTAACCTATATCCTAGAAAGATTTTGTCATAGTTTGTATTTGAGTCTTCGCGTATTTTTGCATGACTCTTTCCTGAGTTTCCGGTTCAAGCTCTTCAAACAGAGTCCATATGGAATAAGCTCGTTTCCAAATATATGTTTTTGTAGCCATTCTGGTTTTCTTTCCATGTTACCAATAATATCTTTTGTGAATGGGAAAGCTTTTACCCAATGTTTCAGTCTTTCGTCATTTATTTCTGTAGTTTTTTATTTTGTCAAGGAACATGTTTTTCAATACTAACATTTCATTTGGTACTGTCCATTTGAGTTTTCTTAAATATTCATCCCTTCTCGGTTCATTGTCTGCAAAGTAAGTTTTTATGACATTTTGTAAACTTTCGTTTGCAAGGTCATGTACAATAGGTTCTCTTCCTTCTCTCTCCCTAACTGTCTTTCTAAACTCTTCACCAAATATACCATCTCTATGGTTCTGTGTAGTTCTTTGAGATAAATGTTTAGAACGTCAGGTGTTATATTTCCATCAGCCATGTTCATTCATACTGGTTCAAAATATCTGCATCTTTCATATCTTTCAATGGCATTAAAGCCGCGCTGAAAATACCAGCTATATCTGGTTCACCATTCACTTCCATTGCGTCTACAACTTCTTGGAATTGTGGTTGTAAGTTTATGAACCACCTATCCGGATTAGCTTTATGACCCCATCTCATTGTATTCCATAGTCTGCAGAAACAAAAGTAGTTTGTTTCCATATTGGTTAGGTTCTGAATGAACTTTAAACAATGTTTCATTTCTATATGTTTTGTTGAAATTTAACCTTTTATTTTCACCGAGTTCAGCCAAAGATTGAACGTTATATGGTCGTAAGTAAAAAGGATTGTTGTATTTGCGTACATTATCTTTCAGTACTTCCATTCTATGCTGAATATTTTCATCTGATGTTGGAGTCTTTTGTATGTCGGCAAACATTTTTCGATATTCTTCTACTATGTCAGCCGAATTTTTTTTAGACTCTTGGAAAGATTCCATATTCACCTCATACTCTTGTTGAGGGTCAAGATTTTTCGGCTGTTCCAAATCTTCATCTAGTTCTGTGAGGTTAGTTTCCAAAGGAGGGACTTGTTCGTTTCCTTCAGGCTCTTCTAGCTGTTGTTGCTGAACTATTTCTTCCATGTCTGGTTGTATCTGAACTTCTTCCTGTTGAGTTTCTTGTACCTCATCTGCTGGCATTTCATATATTCCGAGACCGTTTTTAAAAAGTTCCCTATCTAAGTCATCCGGACTCATAAACCTTTCTTCTTTCGTTCCGTCTCTATTTTTTACGCGTTTCATGAAGAGAGTTGAATTGTCATTTAGCTCTGACACCAAATATCTCGGAGTAAATTCGTTCATGTCATTTGGATGATATGCTATTAAATCATATCCCTTAGCGAGCTTGTATTTTCCAGGTTTGAAATTATATCCCATTTGGTGCTGAACCATAAAGCTAAATAGGTTCGGGTCTGTATTTCCTTCCTTGAACTTTCTAATAGCTTCTTTATATCTGTCACTAAAGTCAAGAGTATCTGGGTAACCATATTCTTCCTTAAGCATTTTTAAGAAATCTTGGTTTCCTTGTTCTCTACTTCTTTTATGTCCTTGCTCTGTTTGTGGTTGTTGTGCTGGTTGTGGAGGTGGTTGTTGTGCAGGGTTTTGAACTGTTTGTGCTGTTGTGGAGTGGTTGTTGTGCAGGGTTTTGAACTGTTGGTTGCTGTGCTGGTTGTGGAGGTGGTTGTTGTGCTGGTTGTTGTTGTTGTTGTGTGCTGGATTTTGAACTGTTGGTTGTTGTGTTGGTTTTGGTGCATGCCTGTGTCTGTGTCCATGTGACGATGTAAATGTTTTAGGTAGTCCTGGTGCAGGTGCTTCTCTTGGAGGGTTTGGTGGTATATAAGTTCCACTAGCTAGTATATAAGTTCCACCAGCTGGTATATAAGTTCCACCAGCTGCACATATGTTCCATCTGCAGCATAATGTCCTACCTGACTTTTCGTTCTTAAGAAAGCATTTACTAGGTCTCTTTTGGTCTGTTGTAACTCTTTTCTTGACTTTCCACAACAGCTGTTCTAACGGCGTCATGGGCACTTTGAACTGCCTGTCTCGTTGCTGCATCTGTTATTTTCGTCATATTTTGTGCTACTTCTTTTAACTCTTTGTCGAAACCTTCAGACTTCAGTTTCTTCCAGATGAGAAGTCGTTCACTAGTTTCACCTTACTATGAAGAGCTTCGAAGGCGTTCTTAAAGTCAGCATTCGTTAAAGCTTCATTTGAACTGTCTTCATCCGCTTGTATTTTTGTCCTTATTGACCCTATAAGTTGGGCTGCTTTAGCGTTGGCTTGGGCGTCTAACCAGTCATTATTAGCTTTTATATATTCTGCGCTTTTCATTGCCTTTTGCATGGCTGCGTCGTTATTTTTACTTTCTTGTGCTAAGTTTTCATACTGTACGGTTTGGTTTTGCAACTGTAAAAGTTTTTCTGCCTTTACATTTGCTTCAACTTCTTTTTTATACTCATCGCTATCCATATATGTCTTCAGGGCTTTTTGTTTTATTTCTTCATCTTTCAGTACTTTATATTGAGTAGTATGGTTTTTCAAATTTATAACATCTTGTTCCATTTTTGCTACTTCTGCTGCTTTTTCTGACACTTTTTTCGCATATTCCTCTGTACTTAGTTCTTTCAGTTGTTCTTTTCTTCTTTTTCTCTACGTTTAACTCATTGAGTTTCTTTGTGTGTCTGTCATATTCTAGTTTCTTTTCGTTTTCACTTATTTGTTTCTGTATGTCTATGTTTGACTTTTTGACATCTGTTATTTGATTTTTGAGTGAACTCAAATTCATTTGACTTTGAGGGTTATAAGCTGTTCCGTCTGCAGCTCCACCATAGCCTGCCATTTTCGCTAAAAGTGCCGCTCTTAAACCTCCACTCTGTGCACCAATAACTCGGTTTAAAAGCATAGGGTTGCTTGACATTTGTTGCAACATAGTGGGGTCATTCAGCATTTGTTGTTGCAACTGTTGTTGTGGTGTCAGTTTTACTATTGGATGTTTCAATGCTCCCTTCCTCTTACGTATATTCTTACGTAGCTTACGTGGCATTTTAAGTGAAGTTAAAAAGCGGTTTTATACTAAACATCTTCGGGCTAGAGGGCGCAACGCGCCTGGAAGCCCCACTACCTTTTTTTTTTCAAGTAGATGTGATTTGATTCTGTACAACTAAATATTAATATATTTAAAACATTGTAGAATTAAAATTTTTGACGATATCAATTTATAAAAAAAATGCAAGCGAATCCTTTTAATAAAGCTAAGATACGATTTGCTTCACTTTGTCCACCTAGTAAAGTGTTCAACACAGGGAGCATGGACTGGGAAGCATGTGGGCTACTTGCATTAGCCGGTAAAGGCACAATTTATCTCTATAAAACTACTAAAAATGATATTTCTTTCTTATGATCCATTGAAATTCTAAATTCTAACATAACTTGCCTTAAATTCCACTATGAGCTACCTTATCTTGCAATTTCAGACGATTGCGGAAGAGTTTTGTTATGGGATTGTGAATCAGGTCTTACACTCGGAATCACTCGTCAAGTATCTGAAGCTCAGTATGTATCGGAGCTTCAATGGTCCCGTAAAATCGTTTTAGGCTTTGCAGAACCAAATACAATTTATAGTATCGATTTTTGGCCGTATGAAGCTGAAGATCAAGCGAAAAACTCACGAATACTTTGGAAGATAGATGTTCCTGGTACATATACAAGGATGGCTGTTAATAGTTCAGATATATTCACTGCAATTCTATATTCTAATGGTCCATCCTTTACAATTATCACGTCAAAGAATGCCAAGCAGGCTCCAACATCTCAATCTCAATCCCATACTTTAGATAAATCAGAAAAAATCGTAGAAATTCAACATCATCCCCATATTAGTAATATTTTATTAATTATGCTTGAAGGAAAAATACTTACGTTTAACATAGCGACCAAATCTGGCCGAAATCTTGTAATCGATGAATCATCCCAATCATCTTTCCATAAACTGCTTCCTTCTTTAACAAATGACAACGAAATTACAGTTTATGGTCAAGACTCGTCACTCAGTATCTATATCTGTAACGAAGACTACATTTTTACAAAATCAGGAACAATAAAATTGAAAAGAGAGCTGTTTGACTTAAAATCGAAGTATTTACCACTATCCGCTGCATGTAACCGTGCACTTCCCGAGCGATACATCGCGTTCTCTCCATCAAATGGCTTAGTTATGTTTGCCATAAAAGATGATATACCTTACGTCATCGCGCAGTCTCAAATTATACCACAGATACCAACCTGTTACGATTTCTACGACGGAATCCTTGCTTTCGGCACTCCAACCGGAAAGATAATTTTCGCAGACGTTTCAGAAGGGAAATACACACAGAACTACCTTGCATCCAGCACATCCATTGAAAAGATCAAGTTCCTTACCAAAGATGTCCTTCTGTGGTACTCAAAAACCGAGTGTGGATCAATAAATCTTCCCAAGCGCCAAGTTATTCCAATCCACACTCGCCTTGGCCCTGCCACAGACCTAATATGTTCAGAGGAGCTCGGCGTTTTCGTCCACGGCAAATACGACCTTGGTATTTTTTATGATGTCAAACAAAAGCCGATGACTCTTCAAACATCCATCACCGCTGTTGCAGTCCAAGTATCCAGAATACCAGCAACATGTTTCCAAGGCGATACTCCCAATTTCGCCGTATTATTATCTACCGGAGAAATCCAAGTCTACACATACAAGAACGGCATAGCACAGATGCCTGTTCTGAGGCTGCGTAACTCACGGGAGAACTCCAGGACAACTTGTCTTGCTTGGAAAGGCGATTGCATCATAACTGCTGACACAGACGGCGTAATTATGTTTTACGACTTTGCTTTCGGTACATCGAAGCAAACATACTCTCCTTTCATCGACATAGACAGGATAGAGTTCGAGAGATCATCCAGCGGATTGTACGTACACGCGAGAGACGGAAAATTTGGTTTTTCACTTGAAAAAGTGGAAAGTTGTCCTTTTTCTGTTTCCTCATTCGCTGTAACAGGAAATGGACTCGTCCTCGTCTCCCCGCTCAATGACGAAGCCGTGAAATTCGTTATTGCAAGAGACTGGAGATCTGTAAAAAGAATCACTTCACCTGCCCTCTTAAAACCGCTAAAAACCGCCCAGCAACGGTTAGAGCTTATGGGTGAGCAATTATTAACGAATCCTACTACAGGAACATGGTCAGAAGCACTTCAAATAGCTGAGATAGCTAATGACCATGGATTTCCAACTGATTCCATTATTTGGAAGTGTGTTTCACGTAGTTTGGGAGGTCCGAGGTTGCAAGCACGGCATTCCATGTTTGGAGGGAAAGAAGAAGTTGTTTCCGCGTTGAGGATTCAATCTTCTCTGTTTTCTCCTGCAGATACTCCGATTTCTGCCATTTTCAACTTGTTGTTCAAGTTCAGAATGGGTGATAGAAGAGGAGCTGTCGAAGTTTTCAAGAGTCTCTCCAACAAAAGCGAGTTCACAATAGTGGCAAGCATTTGTTCGGCGTTGCTTCTCGGTTACGAAGATAAAATTTTGCCACAAAACGTGACAGAATTTTTTGATAACAACCGCTGTTCCACTTTTTGCACAGCACAGATTTATAGAAGGCTGTATATTGATGCATTTAGCTGGCGCTAATCTTTCTGCCGCAAGATATCTTCAGGACAACGGAAGATGGAAGATTCTGTCGAAGTCTGCAAATTGGAAGAGTTTTCGAATGAGTCGAAGAGTTTGTTGAGAAGAGCCGCCCACCACTTCTTGGATACTGGAAATGCAATGAACGCTTTGTTGCTGTTCATATCAATAAGAGATTTCCATCCTGCTTTGGCAATTTTGATGCAGATAAAATACAAAGCTCTCGCGTTTCATTTGATGATGTTCTTGGATAGGGCTGATGTAATTAAGCCGTACGACGAAGACACTTCGAGATACGCAACACAGTTTGCGGATTTGGATACTTTGAGACAGGATATAATTGTCAAATATGACAAAATAATTAAGAAATAATTTTATTTGTATATTTATTTTCTTTATTTATAAAAAAAAGTCGAAAAAAAATGAAATTGTTTATATCGCATTTTCAATGATCTTTCAAGCCAGTTGTCAGATAGAAAAAAATTACGCATTTAACAAAGTTAAAGGGGAAAAGCATCCTGAAATTACGAAACATTTTAAAAAAAAATAAAAAAAAAATAAAGTGGGAAAGTCTGGAAATGATATGCTATGTATTGTAATTTTCAAAACTCAGCTTTCTAATGGAGCTATCACTTGTTACGTAAACTATATATATCGAATCAAAAGTTTGCCATGTTGTAATTTGATTTACAAGACATGATTTAATTAAAAAATAAAGGGTTTAAAATATAAAATAAAATATTTATCAAAGAAAAAAAGTTAAACTAAAAAATATATCAAAATAAATATTATATTAATATAAAGAGGTAGCAGTTTGACCAGCTGGATCTGTGATAGAAACTGTAATTTTAACCGTTGAGTCTTCAGAAATCTTTGAAGGAGCTGCAATTTGGAAAATTGTTTTCACTTTAGGAGAATATAATTTTCTCTTAAAATATACAAAAATAGTAATATCAATACATGTGTATAATATATAGGGTGTCCAAAGGTGCGTTTAGCACAGCGCTCTATATGAGACTATTAAAGGAGATATATGCTGATTATAAATATATATAAAAAATATGAATATATGTATATGATGAGTATGTTGTATTTTGGCGCCATGCCGGGATATAAAATGAATTTTGAGACAAGAGGCGGTTTCGCGGGAAATTTTGGCGGGATTTTTTTCATTTTTTTAATGAATCATAAAGAAAACATCCTCGCTCTTGCAAAAAATGCAAAGACTGTAAAAAAATCTACGAGACATTGGTAAAATGCTTCGGTATGGATGCTCCTAGCTATTCCACTGTAACGTATCATGTTAGGATGTATCACTTCATGAACAAAAAGGCGCCCATCATAAAAATTGACAAAAAATCGCCGGATCAAAGAAAAATCAAAGCAATTCTTCAAGCGCTAGATGAAGACCCAAGAGCATCACTTAGAAGGATAGAGGAGATGACAAAGATACCACGTACAACAGTCAGTTATTATCTGCACAATTATTTGAACTACAAACTAGCGTATACACGTTGGGTTCCGCACAACCTTAATTCAGTTCAAAAAAAATCTAGAGTCCAATCTTCGAAAGAGCTCCTCTCTATATTGGGTGCGTATCAATCCAAGAAGTTTCGCTTTTTAGTAACAGGGGACGAGTCTTGGTTTCAATATGCAACAGAAGCCAAAATCATATGGATCCCGAAGGATGAAAATGTTGTAAACGAAAACGATAAAAACGGTTTGACAGTAAAGTGACACTTTACATGGCAAAAAATAGAGCCTTACTTTTGAGATACTTGAGATTGAAACTGAATCTTATGAGGCGGTGATCTTGAATCACTACCTCATAAGGTTCAGTTTCATATAAAATTTGTTGCAATTTGTTATTCTTTTGCAATCATTTCTTATAAGATTTTACATCTTTTAGCGGAGAATGTTTGTTATCATGTATATATTATAAATATCTACACGATAACGAACATTCCTCGCTAAATTGCTGAGAAACTTTGAGGAAATGTCGAACAATTTCCTCAAAGTTTCTCAGATTTATATAGATCACTAGAGTCCCCTAGGCACTGATTCTGGTTCAGTACCTAGGAGGCTCTAGTTCTTTAACGAACTGATAAAATGTTTTTAAATTTTTGGATATTGCTACCTGTGAAGCACTGACTTCAAGTCAGTACCTCACAGGTAGCAATTACATTGAAAGATGGGAGAAACTTTGTCCGAATGTTAAACTATTCGGACAAAGTTTCTCCCATTTGTAGTGGAGATGGAAGGCTTTGAGGTATATTGTATTAATATATACCCCAAAGCCTTCCATCTCCACTTGAAAGTGTCCAAACTTTGGGTTAATAGTTTGCAATTAACCCAAAGTTTGGACACTTTCTAGAAGGAATTGGAGGGTAAGAGATATACATTCATATGGTATATCTCTTACCCTCCAATTCCTTCTTAAAATGGGAGAAACTTTGTCCGAATGTTAAACTATTCGGACAAAGTTTCTCCCATTTTAAGAAGGAATTGGAGGCTATGAGATACTGATGAAATGTCAGTAACTCATGGCTTCCAATTCCTTCCTAAAACTCATAAAAGTGGACATTACATGCATATAAAATTTGACATGTAAAGTCCACTTTTTGCGAGCGGGGATTTGACTCCGTCAAATCCCCTTTTTCGTTTACGAGAAAAATCCGCAAACATTCCCGAAGAAAAAATTGACACACCAATGATGATGTTGTCGGTTTTTTGGGGCGTAAATGACATCATCGCAATTGATATTCTTCAAAAACCTAATACGATGAATGCTCAGTATCTAATTGACAATGTTCTTACTCAAATTATCAATTCTGATGAGTTTGAGAAATCCAAACAACAAAAACAAAAGTTTGCAATTCATTTTGATAATTCAAGAGTTCACAAAAGTCATAAGGTAATGAATTACTTGGTGGAAAACAATGTCAAAGTTGTTCCAAACCCAATTTATTCACCTGATATTGCACCCTCTGACTTTTATTTATTCGGCACGCTAAAAAAGAGAGCTGAAGGACGCGAATTCGCGAGTCCAGATGATCTTGAAAATTTTGTAAGAGAGCAATTTGAGCAATTTTCTCATGATGATTTAAAGCGTGTCTTTCAAGCCTGGATCGATCGCTGCGAACGCGTGATTGAATCCAATGGTGATTATATTTAAATAAACTTTATATATATGTAACTTGTTTATTTCTATTCGCAGTATTCAGGTTTGTGCTAAACACACCTTTGGACACCCTATACTTTAAAACCATCGTGACAAAATTCAAAAACGAAGAGTTCTTCTCTCCAAATTTTTTTCAAAATCAAAAAAATGAGATAAAAAAGTACGTTTGGAAAATTCATTTTTAGCATTTTAGGAATTTTCTCACTTTTCTTCCAAATTGACATCCTTAATTAAATTAAATTACACATTAACACCGGAGCCGGAATCATCTTGGATATCAGATGATGATTTATCTTTAGATGGTTTCCTGCAGAAAACGAAGTAGATGATGAGAATAATAAGGATAACAGCAAGAAGAACGCCAATAACAATACCAGCCTTCTGTCCACCAGTAAGTCCACTATTTTCAGGTGTTGGAGTTGGCTTGGAATCATCAGGGCTTGGTGCAACGTATTGTTGTTTCTGAAGTGAAACCTCTGTTTCAATGATATTGGATTGAGCTTGATCTTTGGATCCAGCTAACCTAATTTGAAGTTTAACTTTCCCATCTTCTTTGATATCTTCATACTTTGGAGCTGGAATGTTGAGTAGATATGTTTTGCCTTCGTCGGCATGTAATTTCTTAATTGCAGATGGGGTTTCTACTTCAGTTACATTGTCGTCTGGGAGATCTATCCATTTCTGATCTGCATAGAATCTATATTGGAAGTTTCCTGTCTTTGCCTCAAAGTGTTGTAATGTAACTTTAACTGGAATATATTCACCGGCCTTGAATGGTCCTGTATGATTTTCAGCAACAACAGTTGGCGCAGATAAATATGGAGACTTTCCAAGAGAATATGTAACATTGCCGGTACCTAACTCGGATGTATGATTGGCGGCGAACTCAACAACAACAAGTAACTTTTCTTATTATGATCCTCTGGAGCGTTAACTTTGAAAGTCCATTCTGTCTTGTTCGTGCTTGCTACGGCTGTTGCAGTGCTAACATTTTGTGATGTTTTGACGCTAGTGACAGAGGCGCTGGAAGCGTTGCTTTCTGTTGCAAAGAGATAATATGTCTTTGTAATTGTTAAGTTATTTTGAGTATGATTTTGGCTGAGTATAAATTGCCTGAAATTACTTCGTTGCCATCGTTGTAAAGAACTCTATCGATAACTGGTGTGGAGAGTGTGTCAGAATATGTAACATTGCCGGTACCTAACTCGGATGTATGATTGGCGGCGAACTCAACAACAACAAGTAACTTTGTCTTATTATGATCCTCTGGAGCGTTAACTTTGAAAGTCCATTCTGTCTTGTTCGTGCTTGCTACGGCTGTTGCAGTGCTAACATTTTGTGATGTTTTGACGCTAGTGACAGAGGCGCTGGAAGCGTTGCTTTCTGTTGCAAAGAGATAATATGTCTTTGTAATTGTTAAGTTACTTTTGAGTATGATTTTGGCTG
The DNA here is from genome assembly GCF_026262505.1 of Trichomonas vaginalis G3. Lineage (NCBI taxonomy): Eukaryota > Parabasalia > Trichomonadida > Trichomonadidae > Trichomonas > Trichomonas vaginalis. The sequence goes on along the minus strand of NC_067207.1, from coordinate 7,980,395 downwards.
AGTATAAATTGCCTGAAATTACTTCGTTGCCATCGTTGTAAAGAACTCTATCGATAACTGGTGTGGAGAGTGTGTCAGAATATGTAACATTGCCGGTACCTAACTCGGATGTATGATTGGCGGCGAACTCAACAACAACAAGTAACTTTGTCTTATTATGATCCTCTGGAGCGTTAACTTTGAAAGTCCATTCTGTCTTGTTCGTGCTTGCTACGGCTGTTGCAGTGCTAACATTTTGTGATGTTTTGACGCTAGTGACAGAGGCGCTGGAAGCGTTGCTTTCTGTTGCAAAGAGATAATATGTCTTTGTAATTGTTAAGTTACTTTTGAGTATGATTTTGGCTGAGTATAAATTGCCTGAAATTACTTCGTTGCCATCGTTGTAAAGAACTCTATCGATAACTGGTGTGGAGAGTGTGTCAGAATATGTAACATTGCCGGTACCTAACTCGGATGTATGATTGGCGGCGAACTCAACAACAACAAGTAACTTTGTCTTATTATGATCCTCTGGAGCGTTAACTTTGAAAGTCCATTCTACTTGTTCGTATTTATATCCAGTGAAGATAGAATAGAAGTTTGGAGATGGTGTATAGAACTTTATACCTCGAACTGAAAAATCTTCTAACTTTGACAATAAGATATCCCAAGCATCTAACATCTTCCTTCCAACTTGTACAACTTTATTTTCTTAAGTTTCTGTCTACATTCTTGTTCAGACACTATTGTTGCTCTTGGTTTGTTAAAGACAACATCCCATTCTTTCATGACATAACATTCTGGGGCAGAGTCAACATAAATGACTAAACGTTTCAAATTCTCGACTGCTTTGTTATAGTCTCGAAATGGACACATATTTCTGAATGCTTGGAAGTCATAAAAATCTGAAACATCTATTCTGTACATTTTTTTATAAAAATAAAAAAAATATTTTTTTATTCTTGAGCTTGTTGTTCCATTTGTTCCATTTGTTGCATTTGTTGTTCTTGAGCTATTTGTTGTTGAAGTTGTTCTTGTAATACAATACTTTCACCAGTTGCATCTTCCAATTCGAAACTTTCTGCCGTCATTGACAAATACATAGGACATAAAAGTTTTACAGGAACAAAGTTTGCGTCAACTAAGGTTAAGTTTATGTTGCTAAAGTGTTTGAGTTTACTAAAGCTGAAAACTCTGCATTCGAATGAACAATAGGCAAACCAGCAGAGAAAGTATTGTTTATACGCATAAGTATCTTTTGGTCATAATAGTTTCTGTCGACATTCGAATAACACTTTGAACCTAAGTTTGAAACAATATATAAGATTGGTGTGCTTAAAGTCAATGGAACAGACATTCCTTGTATGACACCTTTTCCTGTTATAGGAAACTGTTGGTAGTAAAAACCAGATATAAGTTTTGTATTATAACTCATATCGTTTATAGTAAACTCAGTCGGACATCCAAACATAATGAAACCTGCTCTAGTTGCAGCACATGTTACACCCGTCCTTAAAGTATTAAATAAGTCAACAAAACCTGTTGTGGTATATCTGAGTAAGTATCTTCAAAGGAGTATTTTTTACCATTCACAACAATAAAGTCTTCTGGTGTCAAAAGAGCAAAACAGGCTTTAGTCGTCATTGTGTTTAAGGTTAGTTTACAATATCGTCCTTGAGGACTTTGTAAGTTTGTTGTTATAGAATTATATGACTCAGGGTTTTTAGTCGTAATAGTATAAACCATTATGTCTTCTGCCATTTACTTAGCAAATAAATTTTAATGAAATGTTGTGGTCGTCAAATATTTTTATAACGTCTGGGAAACTATATTTTAAGTTCAACGTTTCACCTCCTTTCATAACGTATATCTTGTCAATGACATTATATGAAACACCACAGCAACTAATGTCGGGTTCTATTTCTTTGATGTTTATATCGTCTGCCTCTGTCAAAAGTTTCAATAGTTCTTTCAAAACTTCATGAGGTGCAATGACATATGAGTTCACTTTTACAGGGTTGTGTTCGACCAAGTTTAACATTATACTTAAAGCTTGACAAATCTTCTCCTGAGTTTTAAGTTTGTCTTTCAGTTGTTGGTAGTCGTTTCGAATATCTGCAACAGAACTTAAGTCTCTGCTAACTTCAGGATATGTTGGTTGTTCTTTTACAGGAACTATTGTTATACCATCTTCGTCTTCGTATGGTTTCCCCACTTCAACATCTCTGTCTTTGACATTGACAACAACACTTTGACTGTTTGTTTGAGTTGGTGAATTTAACTTCACATCTGCCACCGCCATTAAACCTTTTGAAACACTTACACTTCTATTTTTCGGAAATGACATTTTACTTAGAATAAAAAGATGGACGTATTCAGATATCTCTTCGAATTGAAGCAAAACAAAGTTTACACACACAAACAATACAAATACATTGACAGAATAGTTCTTTACACAAACAATGGAAAATGTTATAGAATAGCAGTCTTTGCTGAACCTAAATATTTTCATAAAGCAAAGAAAGTTGGTATAACTGAAATGGTGAAAGTTCTTGAAGCAGACAAAAATATAACTTCAAAACTTACAGATATTTCTAAAGGAAAGTTTATAATACAATATTATGTCAAAACTGGCGTACTGTCAATATTTGACGGAGAGAAGTCAGTTCAAGAACAACTTACTGACCTGCTGCCAAAATCTGCTCGATGGAAGCTGTCGTTATGCCAATCTGAGGAGCCCCAGCAGGTTTCATCGAACGAATTTTCAAAAGAGCATCTTCCGTGAAAAGTGCTATTGGTTTTGTAAACTTCTTTGCTTTCAATTCATCTGGACCGTCTCTGTCACCAGTATATTGTATTTGAACTGTACCAACAGTTGAAATACCACCCATAAAGTCTTCTGAGTCAGCAAATGGAATGCCAAGCCAAAAGTTTGAACGGTCTCCATTTGTATATTGAGTTTTTTGACCTCCTGTATGGGTCCATACTTTCACATATGGCATAATAGAACTTTGCATTTCAGGGTTAATGGTTGTTGTGAAGTTGTTGTTAAAGTTCATAGCATCTAATGTCAAGTTGTATGACCTCATATCCTCAACTGTAGAATATTCTTCTCTTGGATAATATTTGCCATCTATGTTTATATGATATTTAATACCAGGGTTGTAGAAACAAGAATAGTCATTTATAGTTCGTCTGAAAAGAACAAACATAGTATCTGCATGTTTCATTGCAGTTGTTAAGGCAATATCTGTTCTTGCACCTGGGTCAGCACTTTGGTTTCCAACTTCACCTGCAAAGTCTTTGACAGATATTTGGTGTATAGGGAACATAAGTGGAACTGCAATATATTTGGCAGCTAAAGCATTTGAAATATCTGGGTCCAACATATAGACTGCAAGTCTGCTTTCTATTCTCTTGCATTCAAATTTTTCGCATGTGAACTTAACTGGGTCCCAAGCATCTCCAGCAGCATTGAAATAATAGTTTACTTCAGTGTTGAGGTTTGAGAAACCAAAGTCTAAGTCAACTTTGTCTTTGCAAAATTCGGCGAATGACGTTTTATTTGTTCCCTTTACGTCTGTAAGAGTGAATGGGTCTTGTGTTGGTGCAATGACTAAGTTATTTTTGCTTGGAGTAAGTTCGATAGAAATTTTTCCTGCCCAGTTTGGCAAGTATCTTAAAAACCTGAAGATGAGGAAAGATGACAAAGGAACTCTAAGTTTCAGTTTTACTTTAGTGGCAGCAGTTCCATCTGAACCAGAAAGGTTAACATAAACTCCTGGAACGTTAGGGTCAAGTCTTCTTATTTTCTCAATAGTTGCATACTGGTCTGTTTGTTCTCTAGCTTGTGGTTGTACTGAGTTTCTTAAAGCGAACCATTCATAGTTTGCCCATGTTACTGTTTGAACTAAGTCAGAGTTAGAATATATCTTATATCCCATGAAAACTTCTGGAGCATATTGGTATCCGACATAGAAAATTCCATTGCAACCTTTCTTTTCAGACAACTTGGCAGAAGGTTTTATTTCAATGTCTTGTTCCACGTATAAGAAAGAGTTGTCAATAGAAATAATATGAAACCTGTCGCAAGCAATATCTACTGTTGTTGAAGAACCTTCTCCAAACTCACCTACGTTTCCATAAGAAACAGCAGTTGTATATTCGTAAGTTCCAGGAACTATTTCTGACCTTCTAATGGCATTGTCGCATTCGTTATACCATTCGGAAACATTTCCATTCATGGCATCCAAAACTGTTGGCGTTATATTCTGAGCGGCGTACATTTCATATGGGTAAAAATATAGAATAGTTGGATTTATATGTCATAATAGAACCCACTCGGACCAAGCTTTACTTTCTTCCTGACTGAGTTTTTAACTCTTCTTTTTCCTTCATTGCCACTACTTTCACTAGATGAAGTTACTTCTTCACTACTTTCACTTTGTTCTACTCTTCTCTTCTTCTTTGGTGTCGCTTTTGGTAACTTGCCCTCTGCTTCAAGTTGTTGCATCTTTGCCTCATGTTCACCTAGTATGTTGTAAATTTCCCATGTCCTTTTTGCCTTTGGGCTCTGGTCGCCCATCTCAGGTAACCTATATCCTAGAAAGATTTTGTCATAGTTTGTATTTGAGTCTTCGCGTATTGTTTGCATGACTCTTTCCTGAGTTTCCGGTTCAAGCTCTTCAAACAGAGCTTGTCCATATGGAATAAGCTCGTTTCCAAATATATGTTTTTGTAGCCATTCTGGTTTTCTTTCCATGTTACCAATAATATCTTTTGTGAATGGGAAAGCTTTTACCCAATGTTTCAGTCTTTCGTCATTTATTTCTGTAGTTGGTTTTATTTTGTCAAGGAACATGTTTTTCAATACTAACATTTCATTTGGTACTGTCCATTTGAGTTTTCTTAAATATTCATCCCTTCTCGGTTCATTGTCTGCAAAGTAAGTTTTTATGACATTTTGTAAACTTTCGTTTGCAAGGTCATGTACAATAGGTTCTCTTCCTTCTCTCTCCCTAACTGTCTTTCTAAACTCTTCACCAAATATACCATCTCTATGGTTCTGTGTAGTTCTTTGAGATAAATGTTTTAGAACGTCAGGTGTTATATTTCCATCAGCCATGTTCATTTCATACTGGTTCAAAATATCTGCATCTTTCATATCTTTCAATGGCATTAAAGCCGCGCTGAAAATACCAGCTATATCTGGTTCACCATTCACTTCCATTGCGTCTACAACTTCTTGGAATTGTGGTTGTAAGTTTATGAACCACCTATCCGGATTAGCTTTATGACCCCATCTCATTGTAGTTCCATAGTCTGCAGAAACAAAAGTAGGTTTGTTTCCATATTGGTTAGGTTCTGAATGAACTTTAAACAATGTTTCATTTCTATATGTTTTGTTGAAATTTAACCTTTTATTTTCACCGAGTTCAGCCAAAGATTGAACGTTATATGGTCGTAAGTAAAAAGGATTGTTGTATTTGCGTACATTATCTTTCAGTACTTCCATTCTATGCTGAATATTTTCATCTGATGTTGGAGTCTTTTGTATGTCGGCAAACATTTTTCGATATTCTTCTACTATGTCAGCCGAATTTTTTTTAGACTCTTGGAAAGATTCCATATTCACCTCATACTCTTGTTGAGGGTCAAGATTTTTCGGCTGTTCCAAATCTTCATCTAGTTCTGTGAGGTTAGTTTCCAAAGGAGGGACTTGTTCGTTTCCTTCAGGCTCTTCTAGCTGTTGTTGCTGAACTATTTCTTCCATGTCTGGTTGTATCTGAACTTCTTCCTGTTGAGTTTCTTGTACCTCATCTGCTGGCATTTCATATATTCCGAGACCGTTTTTAAAAAGTTCCCTATCTAAGTCATCCGGACTCATAAACCTTTCTTCTTTCGTTCCGTCTCTATTTTTTACGCGTTTCATGAAGAGAGTTGAATTGTCATTTAGCTCTGACACCAAATATCTCGGAGTAAATTCGTTCATGTCATTTGGATGATATGCTATTAAATCATATCCCTTAGCGAGCTTGTATTTTCCAGGTTTGAAATTATATCCCATTTGGTGCTGAACCATAAAGCTAAATAGGTTCGGGTCTGTATTTCCTTCCTTGAACTTTCTAATAGCTTCTTTATATCTGTCACTAAAGTCAAGAGTATCTGGGTAACCATATTCTTCCTTAAGCATTTTTAAGAAATCTTGGTTTCCTTGTTCTCTACTTCTTTTATGTCCTTGCTCTGTTTGTGGTTGTTGTGCTGGTTGTGGAGGTGGTTGTTGTGCAGGGTTTTGAACTGTTGGTTGCTGTGCTGGTTGTGGAGGTGGTTGTTGTGCAGGGTTTTGAACTGTTGGTTGCTGTGCTGGTTGTGGAGGTGGTTGTTGTGCTGGTTGTTGTTGTTGTTGTGGTGCTGGATTTTGAACTGTTGGTTGTTGTGTTGGTTTTGGTGCATGCCTGTGTCTGTGTCCATGTGACGATGTAAATGTTTTAGGTAGTCCTGGTGCAGGTGCTTCTCTTGGAGGGTTTGGTGGTATATAAGTTCCACTAGCTAGTATATAAGTTCCACCAGCTGGTATATAAGTTCCACCAGCTGGCACATATGTTCCATCTGCAGCATAATGTCCTACCTGACTTTTCGTTCTTAAGAAAGCATTTACTAGGTCTCTTTTGGTCTGTTGTAACTCTTTTTCTTGACTTTCCACAACAGCTGTTCTAACGGCGTCATGGGCACTTTGAACTGCCTGTCTCGTTGCTGCATCTGTTATTTTCGTCATATTTTGTGCTACTTCTTTTAACTCTTTGTCGAAACCTTCAGACTTCAGTTTCTTTCCAGATGAGAAGTCGTTCACTAGTTTCACCTTACTATGAAGAGCTTCGAAGGCGTTCTTAAAGTCAGCATTCGTTAAAGCTTCATTTGAACTGTCTTCATCCGCTTGTATTTTTGTCCTTATTGACCCTATAAGTTGGGCTGCTTTAGCGTTGGCTTGGGCGTCTAACCAGTCATTATTAGCTTTTATATATTCTGCGCTTTTCATTGCCTTTTGCATGGCTGCGTCGTTATTTTTACTTTCTTGTGCTAAGTTTTCATACTGTACGGTTTGGTTTTGCAACTGTAAAAGTTTTTCTGCCTTTACATTTGCTTCAACTTCTTTTTTATACTCATCGCTATCCATATATGTCTTCAGGGCTTTTTGTTTTATTTCTTCATCTTTCAGTACTTTATATTGAGTAGTATGGTTTTTCAAATTTATAACATCTTGTTCCATTTTTGCTACTTCTGCTGCTTTTTCTGACACTTTTTTCGCATATTCCTCTGTACTTAGTTCTTTCAGTTGTTCTTCTTTCTTCTTTTTCTCTACGTTTAACTCATTGAGTTTCTTTGTGTGTCTGTCATATTCTAGTTTCTTTTCGTTTTCACTTATTTGTTTCTGTATGTCTATGTTTGACTTTTTGACATCTGTTATTTGATTTTTGAGTGAACTCAAATTCATTTGACTTTGAGGGTTATAAGCTGTTCCGTCTGCAGCTCCACCATAGCCTGCCATTTTCGCTAAAAGTGCCGCTCTTAAACCTCCACTCTGTGCACCAATAACTCGGTTTAAAAGCATAGGGTTGCTTGACATTTGTTGCAACATAGTGGGGTCATTCAGCATTTGTTGTTGCAACTGTTGTTGTGGTGTCAGTTTTACTATTGGATGTTTCAATGCTCCCTTCCTCTTACGTATATTCTTACGTAGCTTACGTGGCATTTTAAGTGAAGTTAAAAAGCGGTTTTATACTAAACATCTTCGGGGCTAGAGGGCGCAACGCGCCTGGAAGCCCCACTACCTTTTTTTTTTCAAGTAGATGTGATTTGATTCTGTACAACTAAATATTAATATATTTAAAACATTGTAGAATTAAAATTTTTGACGATATCAATTTATAAAAAAAATGCAAGCGAATCCTTTTAATAAAGCTAAGATACGATTTGCTTCACTTTGTCCACCTAGTAAAGTGTTCAACACAGGGAGCATGGACTGGGAAGCATGTGGGCTACTTGCATTAGCCGGTAAAGGCACAATTTATCTCTATAAAACTACTAAAAATGATATTTCTTTCTTATGATCCATTGAAATTCTAAATTCTAACATAACTTGCCTTAAATTCCACTATGAGCTACCTTATCTTGCAATTTCAGACGATTGCGGAAGAGTTTTGTTATGGGATTGTGAATCAGGTCTTACACTCGGAATCACTCGTCAAGTATCTGAAGCTCAGTATGTATCGGAGCTTCAATGGTCCCGTAAAATCGTTTTAGGCTTTGCAGAACCAAATACAATTTATAGTATCGATTTTTGGCCGTATGAAGCTGAAGATCAAGCGAAAAACTCACGAATACTTTGGAAGATAGATGTTCCTGGTACATATACAAGGATGGCTGTTAATAGTTCAGATATATTCACTGCAATTCTATATTCTAATGGTCCATCCTTTACAATTATCACGTCAAAGAATGCCAAGCAGGCTCCAACATCTCAATCTCAATCCCATACTTTAGATAAATCAGAAAAAATCGTAGAAATTCAACATCATCCCCATATTAGTAATATTTTATTAATTATGCTTGAAGGAAAAATACTTACGTTTAACATAGCGACCAAATCTGGCCGAAATCTTGTAATCGATGAATCATCCCAATCATCTTTCCATAAACTGCTTCCTTCTTTAACAAATGACAACGAAATTACAGTTTATGGTCAAGACTCGTCACTCAGTATCTATATCTGTAACGAAGACTACATTTTTACAAAATCAGGAACAATAAAATTGAAAAGAGAGCTGTTTGACTTAAAATCGAAGTATTTACCACTATCCGCTGCATGTAACCGTGCACTTCCCGAGCGATACATCGCGTTCTCTCCATCAAATGGCTTAGTTATGTTTGCCATAAAAGATGATATACCTTACGTCATCGCGCAGTCTCAAATTATACCACAGATACCAACCTGTTACGATTTCTACGACGGAATCCTTGCTTTCGGCACTCCAACCGGAAAGATAATTTTCGCAGACGTTTCAGAAGGGAAATACACACAGAACTACCTTGCATCCAGCACATCCATTGAAAAGATCAAGTTCCTTACCAAAGATGTCCTTCTGTGGTACTCAAAAACCGAGTGTGGATCAATAAATCTTCCCAAGCGCCAAGTTATTCCAATCCACACTCGCCTTGGCCCTGCCACAGACCTAATATGTTCAGAGGAGCTCGGCGTTTTCGTCCACGGCAAATACGACCTTGGTTTTTTTATGATGTCAAACAAAAGCCGATGACTCTTCAAACATCCATCACCGCTGTTGCAGTCCAAGTATCCAGAATACCAGCAACATGTTTCCAAGGCGATACTCCCAATTTCGCCGTATTATTATCTACCGGAGAAATCCAAGTCTACACATACAAGAACGGCATAGCACAGATGCCTGTTCTGAGGCTGCGTAACTCACGGGAGAACTCCAGGACAACTTGTCTTGCTTGGAAAGGCGATTGCATCATAACTGCTGACACAGACGGCGTAATTATGTTTTACGACTTTGCTTTCGGTACATCGAAGCAAACATACTCTCCTTTCATCGACATAGACAGGATAGAGTTCGAGAGATCATCCAGCGGATTGTACGTACACGCGAGAGACGGAAAATTTGGTTTTTCACTTGAAAAAGTGGAAAGTTGTCCTTTTTCTGTTTCCTCATTCGCTGTAACAGGAAATGGACTCGTCCTCGTCTCCCCGCTCAATGACGAAGCCGTGAAATTCGTTATTGCAAGAGACTGGAGATCTGTAAAAAGAATCACTTCACCTGCCCTCTTAAAACCGCTAAAAACCGCCCAGCAACGGTTAGAGCTTATGGGTGAGCAATTATTAACGAATCCTACTACAGGAACATGGTCAGAAGCACTTCAAATAGCTGAGATAGCTAATGACCATGGATTTCCAACTGATTCCATTATTTGGAAGTGTGTTTCACGTAGTTTGGGAGGTCCGAGGTTGCAAGCACGGCATTCCATGTTTGGAGGGAAAGAAGAAGTTGTTTCCGCGTTGAGGATTCAATCTTCTCTGTTTTCTCCTGCAGATACTCCGATTTCTGCCATTTTCAACTTGTTGTTCAAGTTCAGAATGGGTGATAGAAGAGGAGCTGTCGAAGTTTTCAAGAGTCTCTCCAACAAAAGCGAGTTCACAATAGTGGCAAGCATTTGTTCGGCGTTGCTTCTCGGTTACGAAGATAAAATTTTGCCACAAAACGTGACAGAATTTTTGATAACAACCGCTGTTCCACTTTTTGCACAGCACAGATTTATAGAAGGCTGTATATTGATGCATTTAGCTGGCGCTAATCTTTCTGCCGCAAGATATCTTCAGGACAACGGAAGATGGGAAGATTCTGTCGAAGTCTGCAAATTGGAAGAGTTTTCGAATGAGTCGAAGAGTTTGTTGAGAAGAGCCGCCCACCACTTCTTGGATACTGGAAATGCAATGAACGCTTTGTTGCTGTTCATATCAATAAGAGATTTCCATCCTGCTTTGGCAATTTTGATGCAGATAAAATACAAAGCTCTCGCGTTTCATTTGATGATGTTCTTGGATAGGGCTGATGTAATTAAGCCGTACGACGAAGACACTTCGAGATACGCAACACAGTTTGCGGATTTGGATACTTTGAGACAGGATATAATTGTCAAATATGACAAAATAATTAAGAAATAATTTTATTTGTATATTTATTTTCTTTATTTATAAAAAAAAGTCGAAAAAAAATGAAATTGTTTATATCGCATTTTCAATGATCTTTCAAGCCAGTTGTCAGATAGAAAAAAATTACGCATTTAACAAAGTTAAAGGGGAAAAGCATCCTGAAATTACGAAACATTTTAAAAAAAAATAAAAAAAAAATAAAGTGGGAAAGTCTGGAAATGATATGCTATGTATTGTAATTTTCAAAACTCAGCTTTCTAATGGAGCTATCACTTGTTACGTAAACTATATATATCGAATCAAAAGTTTGCCATGTTGTAATTTGATTTACAAGACATGATTTAATTAAAAAATAAAGGGTTTAAAATATAAAATAAAATATTTATCAAAAAAAAAAGTTAAACTAAAAAATATATCAAAATAAATATTATATTAATATAAAGAGGTAGCAGTTTGACCAGCTGGATCTGTGATAGAAACTGTAATTTTAACCGTTGAGTCTTCAGAAATCTTTGAAGGAGCTGCAATTTGGAAAATTGTTTTCACTTTAGGAGAATATAATTTTCTCTTAAAATATACAAAAATAGTAATATCAATACATGTGTATAATATATAGGGTGTCCAAAGGTGCGTTTAGCACAGCGCTCTATATGAGACTATTAAAGGAGATATATGCTGATTATAAATATATAATAAAAAATATGAATATATGTATATGATGAGTATGTTGTATTTTGGCGCCATGCCGGGATATAAAATGAATTTTGAGACAAGAGGCGGTTTCGCGGGAAATTTTGGCGGGATTTTTTTCATTTTTTTAATGAATCATAAAGAAAACATCCTCGCTCTTGCAAAAAATGCAAAGACTGTAAAAAAATCTACGAGACATTGGTAAAATGCTTCGGTATGGATGCTCCTAGCTATTCCACTGTAACGTATCATGTTAGGATGTATCACTTCATGAACAAAAAGGCGCCCATCATAAAAATTGACAAAAAATCGCCGGATCAAAGAAAAATCAAAGCAATTCTTCAAGCGCTAGATGAAGACCCAAGAGCATCACTTAGAAGGATAGAGGAGATGACAAAGATACCACGTACAACAGTCAGTTATTATCTGCACAATTATTTGAACTACAAACTAGCGTATACACGTTGGGTTCCGCACAACCTTAATTCAGTTCAAAAAAAATCTAGAGTCCAATCTTCGAAAGAGCTCCTCTCTATATTGGGTGCGTATCAATCCAAGAAGTTTCGCTTTTTAGTAACAGGGGACGAGTCTTGGTTTCAATATGCAACAGAAGCCAAAATCATATGGATCCCGAAGGATGAAAATGTTGTAAACGAAAACGATAAAAACGGTTTGACAGTAAAGTGACACTTTACATGGCAAAAAATAGAGCCTTACTTTTGAGATACTTGAGATTGAAACTGAATCTTATGAGGCGGTGATCTTGAATCACTACCTCATAAGGTTCAGTTTCATATAAAATTTGTTGCAATTTGTTATTCTTTTGCAATCATTTCTTATAAGATTTTACATCTTTTAGCGGAGAATGTTTGTTATCATGTATATATTATAAATATCTACACGATAACGAACATTCCTCGCTAAATTGCTGAGAAACTTTGAGGAAATGTCGAACAATTTCCTCAAAGTTTCTCAGATTTATATAGATCACTAGAGTCCCCTAGGCACTGATTCTGGTTCAGTACCTAGGAGGCTCTAGTTCTTTAACGAACTGATAAAATGTTTTTAAATTTTTGGATATTGCTACCTGTGAAGCACTGACTTCAAGTCAGTACCTCACAGGTAGCAATTACATTGAAAGATGGGAGAAACTTTGTCCGAATGTTAAACTATTCGGACAAAGTTTCTCCCATTTGTAGTGGAGATGGAAGGCTTTGAGGTATATTGTATTAATATATACCCCAAAGCCTTCCATCTCCACTTGAAAGTGTCCAAACTTTGGGTTAATAGTTTGCAATTAACCCAAAGTTTGGACACTTTCTAGAAGGAATTGGAGGGTAAGAGATATACATTCATATGGTATATCTCTTACCCTCCAATTCCTTCTTAAAATGGGAGAAACTTTGTCCGAATGTTAAACTATTCGGACAAAGTTTCTCCCATTTTAAGAAGGAATTGGAGGCTATGAGATACTGATGAAATGTCAGTAACTCATGGCTTCCAATTCCTTCCTAAAACTCATAAAAGTGGACATTACATGCATATAAAATTTGACATGTAAAGTCCACTTTTTGCGAGCGGGGATTTGACTCCGTCAAATCCCCTTTTTCGTTTACGAGAAAAATCCGCAAACATTCCCGAAGAAAAAAATTGACACACCAATGATGATGTTGTCGGTTTTTTGGGGCGTAAATGACATCATCGCAATTGATATTCTTCAAAAACCTAATACGATGAATGCTCAGTATCTAATTGACAATGTTCTTACTCAAATTATCAATTCTGATGAGTTTGAGAAATCCAAACAACAAAAACAAAAGTTTGCAATTCATTTTGATAATTCAAGAGTTCACAAAAGTCATAAGGTAATGAATTACTTGGTGGAAAACAATGTCAAAGTTGTTCCAAACCCAATTTATTCACCTGATATTGCACCCTCTGACTTTTATTTATTCGGCACGCTAAAAAAGAGAGCTGAAGGACGCGAATTCGCGAGTCCAGATGATCTTGAAAATTTTGTAAGAGAGCAATTTGAGCAATTTTCTCATGATGATTTAAAGCGTGTCTTTCAAGCCTGGATCGATCGCTGCGAACGCGTGATTGAATCCAATGGTGATTATATTTAAATAAACTTTATATATATGTAACTTGTTTATTTCTATTCGCAGTATTCAGGTTTGTGCTAAACACACCTTTGGACACCCTATACTTTAAAACCATCGTGACAAAATTCAAAAACGAAGAGTTCTTCTCTCCAAATTTTTTTCAAAATCAAAAAAATGAGATAAAAAAGTACGTTTGGAAAATTCATTTTTAGCATTTTAGGAATTTTCTCACTTTTCTTCCAAATTGACATCCTTAATTAAATTAAATTACACATTAACACCGGAGCCGGAATCATCTTGGATATCAGATGATGATTTATCTTTAGATGGTTTCCTGCAGAAAACGAAGTAGATGATGAGAATAATAAGGATAACAGCAAGAAGAACGCCAATAACAATACCAGCCTTCTGTCCACCAGTAAGTCCACTATTTTCAGGTGTTGGAGTTGGCTTGGAATCATCAGGGCTTGGTGCAACGTATTGTTGTTTCTGAAGTGAAACCTCTGTTTCAATGATATTGGATTGAGCTTGATCTTTGGATCCAGCTAACCTAATTTGAAGTTTAACTTTCCCATCTTCTTTGATATCTTCATACTTTGGAGCTGGAATGTTGAGTAGATATGTTTTGCCTTCGTCGGCATGTAATTTCTTAATTGCAGATGGGGTTTCTACTTCAGTTACATTGTCGTCTGGGAGATCTATCCATTTCTGATCTGCATAGAATCTATATTGGAAGTTTCCTGTCTTTGCCTCAAAGTGTTGTAATGTAACTTTAACTGGAATATATTCACCGGCCTTGAATGGTCCTGTATGATTTTCAGCAACAACAGTTGGCGCAGATAAATATGGAGACTTTCCAAGAGAATATGTAACATTGCCGGTACCTAACTCGGATGTATGATTGGCGGCGAACTCAACAACAACAAGTAACTTTGTCTTATTATGATCCTCTGGAGCGTTAACTTTGAAAGTCCATTCTGTCTTGTTCGTGCTTGCTACGGCTGTTGCAGTGCTAACATTTTGTGATGTTTTGACGCTAGTGACAGAGGCGCTGGAAGCGTTGCTTTCTGTTGCAAAGAGATAATATGTCTTTGTAATATTAAGCTTTTGAGTATGATTTTGGCTGTGTATAAATTGCCTGAAATTACTTCGTTGCCATCGTTGTAGAACTCTATCGATAACTGGTGTGGAGAGTGTGTCAGAATATGTAACATTGCCGGTACCTAACTCGGATGTATGATTGGCGGCGAACTCAACAACAACAAGTAACTTTGTCTTATTATGATCCTCTGGAGCGTTAACTTTGAAAGTCCATTCTGTCTTGTTCGTGCTTGCTACGGCTGTTGCAGTGCTAACATTTTGTGATGTTTTGACGCTAGTGACAGAGGCGCTGGAAGCTTGCTTTCTGTTGCAAAGAGATAATATGTCTTTGTAATATTTAAGCCTGTTTGAGTATGATTTTGGCTGAGTATAAATTGCCTGAAATTACTTCGTTGCCATCGTTGTAAAGAACTCTATCGATAACTGGTGTGGAGAGTGTGTCAGAATATGTAACATTGCCGGTACCTAACTGGATTATGATTGGCGGCGAACTCAACAACAACAAGTAACTTTGTCTTATTATGATCCTCTGGAGCGTTAACTTTGAAAGTCCATTCTTTCTTGTTCGCTTGCTACGGCTGTTGCAGTGAACATTTTGTGATTTGACGCTAGTGGCAGAGGCGTTGGAAGCTTCGCTTTCTGTTGCAAAGAGATAATATGTCTTTGTAATTTTAAGCCTGTTTCGAGTATGATTTTGGCTGTGTATGGATTGCCTGAAATTACTTCGTTGCCATCGTTGTATTGAACACTCTCGATAACTGGTGTGGGACTGTGGAAGAATATGTAACATTACCGGTACCTAAGTTGGATTTATGATTGGCGGCGAACTCAACAACAACAAGTAACTTTGTCTTATTATGATCCTCTGGAGCGTTAACTTTGAAAGTCCATTCTACTTGTTCGTATTTATATCCAGTGAAGATAGAATAGAAGTTTGGAGATGGTGTATAGAACTTTATACCTCGAACTGAAAAATCTTCTAACTTTGACAATAAGATATCCCAAGCATCTAACATCTTCCTTCCAACTTGTACAACTTTTATTTTCTTAAGTTTCTGTCTACATTCTTGTTCAGACACTATTGTTGCTCTTGGTTTGTTAAAGACAACATCCCATTCTTTCATGACATAACATTCTGGGGCAGAGTCAACATAAATGACTAAACGTTTCAAATTCTCGACTGCTTTGTTATAGTCTCGAAATGGACACATATTTCTGAATGCTTGGAAGTCATAAAAATCTGAAACATCTATTCTGTACATTTTTTTATAAAAATAAAAAAAAATTTTTTTATTCTTGAGCTTGTTGTTCCATTTGTTCCATTTGTTGCATTTGTTGTTCTTGAGCTATTTGTTGTTGAAGTTGTTCTTGTAATACAATACTTTCACCAGTTGCATCTTCCAATTCGAAACTTTCTGCCGTCATTGACAAATACATAGGACATAAAAGTTTTACAGGAACAAAGTTTGCGTCAACTAAGGTTAAGTTTATGTTTGCTAAAGTGTTTGAGTTTACTAAAGCTGAAAACTCTGCATTCGAATGAACAATAGGCAAACCAGCAGAGAAAGTATTGTTTATACGCATAAGTATCTTTTGGTCATAATAGTTTCTGTCGACATTCGAATAACACTTTGAACCTAAGTTTGAAACAATATATAAGATTGGTGTGCTTAAAGTCAATGGAACAGACATTCCTTGTATGACACCTTTTCCTGTTATAGGAAACTGTTGGTAGTAAAAACCAGATATAAGTTTTGTATTATAACTCATATCGTTTATAGTAAACTCAGTCGGACATCCAAACATAATGAAACCTGCTCTAGTTGCAGCACATGTTACACCCGTCCTTAAAGTATTAAATAAGTCAACAAAACCTGTTGGTGGTATATCTGAGTAAGTATCTTCAAAGGAGTATTTTTTACCATTCACAACAATAAAGTCTTCTGGTGTCAAAAGAGCAAAACAGGCTTTAGTCGTCATTGTGTTTAAGGTTAGTTTACAATATCGTCCTTGAGGACTTTGTAAGTTTGTTGTTATAGAATTATATGACTCAGGGTTTTTAGTCGTAATAGTATAAACCATTATGTCTTCTGCCATTTACTTAGCAAATAAATTTTAATGAAATGTTGTGGTCGTCAAATATTTTTATAACGTCTGGGAAACTATATTTTAAGTTCAACGTTTCACCTCCTTTCATAACGTATATCTTGTCAATGACATTATATGAAACACCACAGCAACTAATGTCGGGTTCTATTTCTTTGATGTTTATATCGTCTGCCTCTGTCAAAAGTTTCAATAGTTCTTTCAAAACTTCATGAGGTGCAATGACATATGAGTTCACTTTTACAGGGTTGTGTTCGACCAAGTTTAACATTATACTTAAAGCTTGACAAATCTTCTCCTGAGTTTTAAGTTTGTCTTTCAGTTGTTGGTAGTCGTTTCGAATATCTGCAACAGAACTTAAGTCTCTGCTAACTTCAGGATATGTTGGTTGTTCTTTTACAGGAACTATTGTTATACCATCTTCGTCTTCGTATGGTTTCCCCACTTCAACATCTCTGTCTTTGACATTGACAACAACACTTTGACTGTTTGTTTGAGTTGGTGAATTTAACTTCACATCTGCCACCGCCATTAAACCTTTTGAAACACTTACACTTCTATTTTTCGGAAATGACATTTTACTTAGAATAAAAAGATGGACGTATTCAGATATCTCTTCGAATTGAAGCAAAACAAAGTTTACACACACAAACAATACAAATACATTGACAGAATAGTTCTTTACACAAACAATGGAAAATGTTATAGAATAGCAGTCTTTGCTGAACCTAAATATTTCATAAAGCAAAGAAAGTTGGTATAACTGAAATGGTGAAAGTTCTTGAAGCAGACAAAAATATAACTTCAAAACTTACAGATATTTCTAAAGGAAAGTTTATAATACAATATTATGTCAAAACTGGCGTACTGTCAATATTTGACGGAGAGAAGTCAGTTCAAGAACAACTTACTGACCTGCTGCCAAAATCTGCTCGATGGAAGCTGTCGTTATGCCAATCTGAGGAGCCCCAGCAGGTTTCATCGAACGAATTTTCAAAAGAGCATCTTCCGTGAAAAGTGCTATTGGTTTTGTAAACTTCTTTGCTTTCAATTCATCTGGACCGTCTCTGTCACCAGTATATTGTATTTGAACTGTACCAACAGTTGAAATACCACCCATAAAGTCTTCTGAGTCAGCAAATGGAATGCCAAGCCAAAAGTTTGAACGGTCTCCATTTGTATATTGAGTTTTTTGACCTCCTGTATGGGTCCATACTTTCACATATGGCATAATAGAACTTTGCATTTCAGGGTTAATGGTTGTTGTGAAGTTGTTGTTAAAGTTCATAGCATCTAATGTCAAGTTGTATGACCTCATATCCTCAACTGTAGAATATTCTTCTCTTGGATAATATTTGCCATCTATGTTTATATGATATTTAATACCAGGGTTGTAGAAACAAGAATAGTCATTTATAGTTCGTCTGAAAAGAACAAACATAGTATCTGCATGTTTCATTGCAGTTGTTAAGGCAATATCTGTTCTTGCACCTGGGTCAGCACTTTGGTTTCCAACTTCACCTGCAAAGTCTTTGACAGATATTTGGTGTATAGGGAACATAAGTGGAACTGCAATATATTTGGCAGCTAAAGCATTTGAAATATCTGGGTCCAACATATAGACTGCAAGTCTGCTTTCTATTCTCTTGCATTCAAATTTTTCGCATGTGAACTTAACTGGGTCCCAAGCATCTCCAGCAGCATTGAAATAATAGTTTACTTCAGTGTTGAGGTTTGAGAAACCAAAGTCTAAGTCAACTTTGTCTTTGCAAAATTCGGCGAATGACGTTTTATTTGTTCCCTTTACGTCTGTAAGAGTGAATGGGTCTTGTGTTGGTGCAATGACTAAGTTATTTTTGCTTGGAGTAAGTTCGATAGAAATTTTTCCTGCCAGTTTGGCAAGTATCTTAAAAACCTGAAGATGAGGAAAGATGACAAAGGAACTCTAAGTTTCAGTTTTACTTTAGTGGCAGCAGTTCCATCTGAACCAGAAAGGTTAACATAAACTCCTGGAACGTTAGGGTCAAGTCTTCTTATTTTCTCAATAGTTGCATACTGGTCTGTTTGTTCTCTAGCTTGTGGTTGTACTGAGTTTCTTAAAGCGAACCATTCATAGTTTGCCCATGTTACTGTTTGAACTAAGTCAGAGTTAGAATATATCTTATATCCCATGAAAACTTCTGGAGCATATTGGTATCCGACATAGAAAATTCCATTGCAACCTTTCTTTTCAGACAACTTGGCAGAAGGTTTTATTTCAATGTCTTGTTCCACGTATAAGAAAGAGTTGTCAATAGAAATAATATGAAACCTGTCGCAAGCAATATCTACTGTTGTTGAAGAACCTTCTCCAAACTCACCTACGTTTCCATAAGAAACAGCAGTTGTATATTCGTAAGTTCCAGGAACTATTTCTGACCTTCTAATGGCATTGTCGCATTCGTTATACCATTCGAAACATTTCCATTCATGGCATCCAAAACTGTTGGCGTTATATTCTGAGCGGCGTACATTTCATATGGGTAAAAATATAGAATAGTTGGATTTATATGTCATAATAGAACCCACTCGGACCAAGCTTTACTTTCTTCCTGACTGAGTTTTTAACTCTTCTTTTTCCTTCATTGCCACTACTTTCACTAGATGAAGTTACTTCTTCACTACTTTCACTTTGTTCTACTCTTCTCTTCTTCTTTGGTGTCGCTTTTGGTAACTTGCCCTCTGCTTCAAGTTGTTGCATCTTTGCCTCATGTTCACCTAGTATGTTGTAAATTTCCCATGTCCTTTTTGCCTTTGGGCTCTGGTCGCCCATCTCAGGTAACCTATATCTAGAAAGATTTTGTCATAGTTTGTATTTGAGTCTTCGCGTATTGTTTGCATGACTCTTTCCTGAGTTTCCGGTTCAAGCTCTTCAAACAGAGCTTGTCCATATGGAATAAGCTCGTTTCCAAATATATGTTTTTGTAGCCATTCTGGTTTTCTTTCCATGTTACCAATAATATCTTTTGTGAATGGGAAAGCTTTTACCCAATGTTTCAGTCTTTCGTCATTTATTTCTGTAGTTGGTTTTATTTTGTCAAGGAACATGTTTTTCAATACTAACATTTCATTTGGTACTGTCCATTTGAGTTTTCTTAAATATTCATCCCTTCTCGGTTCATTGTCTGCAAAGTAAGTTTTTATGACATTTTGTAAACTTTCGTTTGCAAGGTCATGTACAATAGGTTCTCTTCCTCTTCTCTCCCTAACTGTCTTTCTAAACTCTTCACCAAATATACCATCTCTATGGTTCTGTGTAGTTCTTTGAGATAAATGTTTTAGAACGTCAGGTGTTATATTTCCATCAGCCATGTTCATTCATACTGGTTCAAAATATCTGCATCTTTCATATCTTTCAATGGCATTAAAGCCGCGCTGAAAATACCAGCTATATCTGGTTCACCATTCACTTCCATTGCGTCTACAACTTCTTGGAATTGTGGTTGTAAGTTTATGAACCACCTATCCGGATTAGCTTTATGACCCCATCTCATTGTAGTTCCATAGTCTGCAGAAACAAAAGTAGGTTTGTTTCCATATTGGTTAGGTTCTGAATGAACTTTAAACAATGTTTCATTTCTATATGTTTTGTTGAAATTTAACCTTTTATTTTCACCGAGTTCAGCCAAAGATTGAACGTTATATGGTCGTAAGTAAAAAGGATTGTTGTATTTGCGTACATTATCTTTCAGTACTTCCATTCTATGCTGAATATTTTCATCTGATGTTGGAGTCTTTTGTATGTCGGCAAACATTTTTCGATATTCTTCTACTATGTCAGCCGAATTTTTTTTAGACTCTTGGAAAGATTCCATATTCACCTCATACTCTTGTTGAGGGTCAAGATTTTTCGGCTGTTCCAAATCTTCATCTAGTTCTGTGAGGTTAGTTTCCAAAGGAGGGACTTGTTCGTTTCCTTCAGGCTCTTCTAGCTGTTGTTGCTGAACTATTTCTTCCATGTCTGGTTGTATCTGAACTTCTTCCTGTTGAGTTTCTTGTACCTCATCTGCTGGCATTTCATATATTCCGAGACCGTTTTTAAAAAGTTCCCTATCTAAGTCATCCGGACTCATAAACCTTTCTTCTTTCGTTCCGTCTCTATTTTTTACGCGTTTCATGAAGAGAGTTGAATTGTCATTTAGCTCTGACACCAAATATCTCGGAGTAAATTCGTTCATGTCATTTGGATGATATGCTATTAAATCATATCCCTTAGCGAGCTTGTATTTTCCAGGTTTGAAATTATATCCCATTTGGTGCTGAACCATAAAGCTAAATAGGTTCGGGTCTGTATTTCCTTCCTTGAACTTTCTAATAGCTTCTTTATATCTGTCACTAAAGTCAAGAGTATCTGGGTAACCATATTCTTCCTTAAGCATTTTTAAGAAATCTTGGTTTCCTTGTTCTCTACTTCTTTTATGTCCTTGCTCTGTTTGTGGTTGTTGTGCTGGTTGTGGAGGTGGTTGTTGTGCAGGGTTTTGAACTGTTGGTTGCTGTGCTGGTTGTGGAGGTGGTTGTTGTGCAGGGTTTTGAACTGTTGGTTGCTGTGCTGGTTGTGGAGGTGGTTGTTGTGCTGGTTGTTGTTGTTGTTGTGGTGCTGGATTTTGAACTGTTGGTTGTTGTGTTGGTTTTGGTGCATGCCTGTGTCTGTGTCCATGTGACGATGTAAATGTTTTAGGTAGTCCTGGTGCAGGTGCTTCTCTTGGAGGGTTTGGTGGTATATAAGTTCCACTAGCTAGTATATAAGTTCCACCAGCTGGTATATAAGTTCCACCAGCTGGCACATATGTTCCATCTGCAGCATAATGTCCTACCTGACTTTCGTTCTTAAGAAAGCATTTACTAGGTCTCTTTTGGTCTGTTGTAACTCTTTTTCTTGACTTTCCACAACAGCTGTTCTAACGGCGTCATGGGCACTTTGAACTGCCTGTCTCGTTGCTGCATCTGTTATTTTCGTCATATTTTGTGCTACTTCTTTTAACTCTTTGTCGAAACCTTCAGACTTCAGTTTCTTTCCAGATGAGAAGTCGTTCACTAGTTTCACCTTACTATGAAGAGCTTCGAAGGCGTTCTTAAAGTCAGCATTCGTTAAAGCTTCATTTGAACTGTCTTCATCCGCTTGTATTTTTGTCCTTATTGACCCTATAAGTTGGGCTGCTTTAGCGTTGGCTTGGGCGTCTAACCAGTCATTATTAGCTTTTATATATTCTGCGCTTTTCATTGCCTTTTGCATGGCTGCGTCGTTATTTTTACTTTCTTGTGCTAAGTTTTCATACTGTACGGTTTGGTTTTGCAACTGTAAAAGTTTTTCTGCCTTTACATTTGCTTCAACTTCTTTTTTATACTCATCGCTATCCATATATGTCTTCAGGGCTTTTTGTTTTATTTCTTCATCTTTCAGTACTTTATATTGAGTAGTATGGTTTTTCAAATTTATAACATCTTGTTCCATTTTTGCTACTTCTGCTGCTTTTTCTGACACTTTTTTCGCATATTCCTCTGTACTTAGTTCTTTCAGTTGTTCTTCTTTCTTTTTTCTCTACGTTTAACTCATTGAGTTTCTTTGTGTGTCTGTCATATTCTAGTTTCTTTTCGTTTTCACTTATTTGTTTCTGTATGTCTATGTTTGACTTTTTGACATCTGTTATTTGATTTTTGAGTGAACTCAAATTCATTTGACTTTGAGGGTTATAAGCTGTTCCGTCTGCAGCTCACCATAGCCTGCCATTTTCGCTAAAAGTGCCGCTCTTAAACCTCACTCTGTGCACCAATAACTCGGTTTAAAAGCATAGGGTTGCTTGACATTTGTTGCAACATAGTGGGGTCATTCAGCATTTGTTGTTGCAACTGTTGTTGTGGTGTCAGTTTTACTATTGGATGTTTCAATGCTCCCTTCCTCTTACGTATATTCTTACGTAGCTTACGTGGCATTTTAAGTGAAGTTAAAAAGCGGTTTTATACTAAACATCTTCGGGCTAGAGGGCGCAACGCGCCTGGAAGCCCCACTACCTTTTTTTTTTCAAGTAGATGTGATTTGATTCTGTACAACTAAATATTAATATATTTAAAACATTGTAGAATTAAAATTTTTGACGATATCAATTTATAAAAAAAATGCAAGCGAATCCTTTTAATAAGCTAAGATACGATTTGCTTCACTTTGTCCACTACGTAGTAAGTGTTCA
>NC_067207.1:7916593-7957361 GCF_026262505.1 Trichomonas vaginalis G3 | reverse complement strand
TTTGAACGCCTAGTGACAGAGGCGCTGGAAGTGTTGCTTTCTGTTGCAAAGAGATAATATGTCTTTGTAATTGTTAAGTTACTTTTGAGTATGATTTTGGCTGAGTATAAATTGCCTGAAATTACTTCGTTGCCATCGTTGTAAAG
The DNA here is from genome assembly GCF_026262505.1 of Trichomonas vaginalis G3. Lineage (NCBI taxonomy): Eukaryota > Parabasalia > Trichomonadida > Trichomonadidae > Trichomonas > Trichomonas vaginalis. The sequence goes on along the minus strand of NC_067207.1, from coordinate 7,957,215 downwards.
AACTCTATCGATAACTGGTGTGGAGAGTGTGTCAGAATATGTAACATTGCCGGTACCTAACTCGGATGTATGATTGGCGGCGAACTCAACAACAACAAGTAACTTTGTCTTATTATGATCCTCTGGAGCGTTAACTTTGAAAGTCCATTCTGTCTTGTTCGTGCTTGCTACGGCTGTTGCAGTGCTAACATTTTGTGATGTTTTGACGCTAGTGACAGAGGCGCTGGAAGCGTTGCTTTCTGTTGCAAAGAGATAATATGTCTTTGTAATTGTTAAGTTACTTTTGAGTATGATTTTGGCTGAGTATAAATTGCCTGAAATTACTTCGTTGCCATCGTTGTAAAGAACTCTATCGATAACTGGTGTGGAGAGTGTCAGAATATGTAACATTGCCGGTACCTAACTCGGATGTATGATTGGCGGCGAACTCAACAACAACAAGTAACTTTGTCTTATTATGATCCTCTGGAGCGTTAACTTTGAAAGTCCATTCTACTTGTTCGTATTTATATCCAGTGAAGATAGAATAGAAGTTTGGAGATGGTGTATAGAACTTTATACCTCGAACTGAAAAATCTTCTAACTTTGACAATAAGATATCCCAAGCATCTAACATCTTCCTTCCAACTTGTACAACTTTTATTTTCTTAAGTTTCTGTCTACATTCTTGTTCAGACACTATTGTTGCTCTTGGTTTGTTAAAGACAACATCCCATTCTTTCATGACATAACATTCTGGGGCAGAGTCAACATAAATGACTAAACGTTTCAAATTCTCGACTGCTTTGTTATAGTCTCGAAATGGACACATATTTCTGAATGCTTGGAAGTCATAAAAATCTGAAACATCTATTCTGTACATTTTTTTATAAAAATAAAAAAAAATATTTTTTTATTCTTGAGCTTGTTGTTCCATTTGTTCCATTTGTTGCATTTGTTGTTCTTGAGCTATTTGTTGTTGAAGTTGTTCTTGTAATACAATACTTTCACCAGTTGCATCTTCCAATTCGAAACTTTCTGCCGTCATTGACAAATACATAGGACATAAAAGTTTTACAGGAACAAAGTTTGCGTCAACTAAGGTTAAGTTTATGTTTGCTAAAGTGTTTGAGTTTACTAAAGCTGAAAACTCTGCATTCGAATGAACAATAGGCAAACCAGCAGAGAAAGTATTGTTTATACGCATAAGTATCTTTTGGTCATAATAGTTTCTGTCGACATTCGAATAACACTTTGAACCTAAGTTTGAAACAATATATAAGATTGGTGTGCTTAAAGTCAATGGAACAGACATTCCTTGTATGACACCTTTTCCTGTTATAGGAAACTGTTGGTAGTAAAAACCAGATATAAGTTTTGTATTATAACTCATATCGTTTATAGTAAACTCAGTCGGACATTCAAACATAATGAAACCTGCTCTAGTTGCAGCACATGTTACACCCGTCCTTAAAGTATTAAATAAGTCAACAAAACCTGTTGGTGGTATATCTGAGTAAGTATCTTCAAAGGAGTATTTTTTACCATTCACAACAATAAAGTCTTCTGGTGTCAAAAGAGCAAAACAGGCTTTAGTCGTCATTGTGTTTAAGGTTAGTTTACAATATCGTCCTTGAGGACTTTGTAAGTTTGTTGTTATAGAATTATATGACTCAGGGTTTTTAGTCGTAATAGTATAAACCATTATGTCTTCTGCCATTTACTTAGCAAATAAATTTTAATGAAATGTTGTGGTCGTCAAATATTTTTATAACGTCTGGGAAACTATATTTTAAGTTCAACGTTTCACCTCCTTTCATAACGTATATCTTGTCAATGACATTATATGAAACACCACAGCAACTAATGTCGGGTTCTATTTCTTTGATGTTTATATCGTCTGCCTCTGTCAAAAGTTTCAATAGTTCTTTCAAAACTTCATGAGGTGCAATGACATATGAGTTCACTTTTACAGGGTTGTGTTCGACCAAGTTTAACATTATACTTAAAGCTTGACAAATCTTCTCCTGAGTTTTAAGTTTGTCTTTCAGTTGTTGGTAGTCGTTTCGAATATCTGCAACAGAACTTAAGTCTCTGCTAACTTCAGGATATGTTGGTTGTTCTTTTACAGGAACTATTGTTATACCATCTTCGTCTTCGTATGGTTTCCCCACTTCAACATCTCTGTCTTTGACATTGACAACAACACTTTGACTGTTTGTTTGAGTTGGTGAATTTAACTTCACATCTGCCACCGCCATTAAACCTTTTGAAACACTTACACTTCTATTTTTCGGAAATGACATTTTACTTAGAATAAAAAGATGGACGTATTCAGATATCTCTTCGAATTGAAGCAAAACAAAGTTTACACACACAAACAATACAAATACATTGACAGAATAGTTCTTTACACAAACAATGGAAAATGTTATAGAATAGCAGTCTTTGCTGAACCTAAATATTTTCATAAAGCAAAGAAAGTTGGTATAACTGAAATGGTGAAAGTTCTTGAAGCAGACAAAAATATAACTTCAAAACTTACAGATATTTCTAAAGGAAAGTTTATAATACAATATTATGTCAAAACTGGCGTACTGTCAATATTTGACGGAGAGAAGTCAGTTCAAGAACAACTTACTGACCTGCTGCCAAAATCTGCTCGATGGAAGCTGTCGTTATGCCAATCTGAGGAGCCCCAGCAGGTTTCATCGAACGAATTTTCAAAAGAGCATCTTCCGTGAAAAGTGCTATTGGTTTTGTAAACTTCTTTGCTTTCAATTCATCTGGACCGTCTCTGTCACCAGTATATTGTATTTGAACTGTACCAACAGTTGAAATACCACCCATAAAGTCTTCTGAGTCAGCAAATGGAATGCCAAGCCAAAAGTTTGAACGGTCTCCATTTGTATATTGAGTTTTTTGACCTCCTGTATGGGTCCATACTTTCACATATGGCATAATAGAACTTTGCATTTCAGGGTTAATGGTTGTTGTGAAGTTGTTGTTAAAGTTCATAGCATCTAATGTCAAGTTGTATGACCTCATATCCTCAACTGTAGAATATTCTTCTCTTGGATAATATTTGCCATCTATGTTTATATGATATTTAATACCAGGGTTGTAGAAACAAGAATAGTCATTTATAGTTCGTCTGAAAAGAACAAACATAGTATCTGCATGTTTCATTGCAGTTGTTAAGGCAATATCTGTTCTTGCACCTGGGTCAGCACTTTGGTTTCCAACTTCACCTGCAAAGTCTTTGACAGATATTTGGTGTATAGGGAACATAAGTGGAACTGCAATATATTTGGCAGCTAAAGCATTTGAAATATCTGGGTCCAACATATAGACTGCAAGTCTGCTTTCTATTCTCTTGCATTCAAATTTTTCGCATGTGAACTTAACTGGGTCCCAAGCATCTCCAGCAGCATTGAAATAATAGTTTACTTCAGTGTTGAGGTTTGAGAAACCAAAGTCTAAGTCAACTTTGTCTTTGCAAAATTCGGCGAATGACGTTTTATTTGTTCCCTTTACGTCTGTAAGAGTGAATGGGTCTTGTGTTGGTGCAATGACTAAGTTATTTTTGCTTGGAGTAAGTTCGATAGAAATTTTTCCTGCCCAGTTTGGCAAGTATCTTAAAAACCTGAAGATGAGGAAAGATGACAAAGGAACTCTAAGTTTCAGTTTTACTTTAGTGGCAGCAGTTCCATCTGAACCAGAAAGGTTAACATAAACTCCTGGAACGTTAGGGTCAAGTCTTCTTATTTTCTCAATAGTTGCATACTGGTCTGTTTGTTCTCTAGCTTGTGGTTGTACTGAGTTTCTTAAAGCGAACCATTCATAGTTTGCCCATGTTACTGTTTGAACTAAGTCAGAGTTAGAATATATCTTATATCCCATGAAAACTTCTGGAGCATATTGGTATCCGACATAGAAAATTCCATTGCAACCTTTCTTTTCAGACAACTTGGCAGAAGGTTTTATTTCAATGTCTTGTTCCACGTATAAGAAAGAGTTGTCAATAGAAATAATATGAAACCTGTCGCAAGCAATATCTACTGTTGTTGAAGAACCTTCTCCAAACTCACCTACGTTTCCATAAGAAACAGCAGTTGTATATTCGTAAGTTCCAGGAACTATTTCTGACCTTCTAATGGCATTGTCGCATTCGTTATACCATTCGGAAACATTTCCATTCATGGCATCCAAAACTGTTGGCGTTATATTCTGAGCGGCGTACATTTCATATGGGTAAAAATATAGAATAGTTGGATTTATATGTCATAATAGAACCCACTCGGACCAAGCTTTACTTTCTTCCTGACTGAGTTTTTAACTCTTCTTTTTCCTTCATTGCCACTACTTTCACTAGATGAAGTTACTTCTTCACTACTTTCACTTTGTTCTACTCTTCTCTTCTTCTTTGGTGTCGCTTTTGGTAACTTGCCCTCTGCTTCAAGTTGTTGCATCTTTGCCTCATGTTCACCTAGTATGTTGTAAATTTCCCATGTCCTTTTTGCCTTTGGGCTCTGGTCGCCCATCTCAGGTAACCTATATCCTAGAAAGATTTTGTCATAGTTTGTATTTGAGTCTTCGCGTATTGTTTGCATGACTCTTTCCTGAGTTTCCGGTTCAAGCTCTTCAAACAGAGCTTGTCCATATGGAATAAGCTCGTTTCCAAATATATGTTTTTGTAGCCATTCTGGTTTTCTTTCCATGTTACCAATAATATCTTTTGTGAATGGGAAAGCTTTTACCCAATGTTTCAGTCTTTCGTCATTTATTTCTGTAGTTGGTTTTATTTTGTCAAGGAACATGTTTTTCAATACTAACATTTCATTTGGTACTGTCCATTTGAGTTTTCTTAAATATTCATCCCTTCTCGGTTCATTGTCTGCAAAGTAAGTTTTTATGACATTTTGTAAACTTTCGTTTGCAAGGTCATGTACAATAGGTTCTCTTCCTTCTCTCTCCCTAACTGTCTTTCTAAACTCTTCACCAAATATACCATCTCTATGGTTCTGTGTAGTTCTTTGAGATAAATGTTTTAGAACGTCAGGTGTTATATTTCCATCAGCCATGTTCATTTCATACTGGTTCAAAATATCTGCATCTTTCATATCTTTCAATGGCATTAAAGCCGCGCTGAAAATACCAGCTATATCTGGTTCACCATTCACTTCCATTGCGTCTACAACTTCTTGGAATTGTGGTTGTAAGTTTATGAACCACCTATCCGGATTAGCTTTATGACCCCATCTCATTGTAGTTCCATAGTCTGCAGAAACAAAAGTAGGTTTGTTTCCATATTGGTTAGGTTCTGAATGAACTTTAAACAATGTTTCATTTCTATATGTTTTGTTGAAATTTAACCTTTTATTTTCACCGAGTTCAGCCAAAGATTGAACGTTATATGGTCGTAAGTAAAAAGGATTGTTGTATTTGCGTACATTATCTTTCAGTACTTCCATTCTATGCTGAATATTTTCATCTGATGTTGGAGTCTTTTGTATGTCGGCAAACATTTTTCGATATTCTTCTACTATGTCAGCCGAATTTTTTTTAGACTCTTGGAAAGATTCCATATTCACCTCATACTCTTGTTGAGGGTCAAGATTTTTCGGCTGTTCCAAATCTTCATCTAGTTCTGTGAGGTTAGTTTCCAAAGGAGGGACTTGTTCGTTTCCTTCAGGCTCTTCTAGCTGTTGTTGCTGAACTATTTCTTCCATGTCTGGTTGTATCTGAACTTCTTCCTGTTGAGTTTCTTGTACCTCATCTGCTGGCATTTCATATATTCCGAGACCGTTTTTAAAAAGTTCCCTATCTAAGTCATCCGGACTCATAAACCTTTCTTCTTTCGTTCCGTCTCTATTTTTTACGCGTTTCATGAAGAGAGTTGAATTGTCATTTAGCTCTGACACCAAATATCTCGGAGTAAATTCGTTCATGTCATTTGGATGATATGCTATTAAATCATATCCCTTAGCGAGCTTGTATTTTCCAGGTTTGAAATTATATCCCATTTGGTGCTGAACCATAAAGCTAAATAGGTTCGGGTCTGTATTTCCTTCCTTGAACTTTCTAATAGCTTCTTTATATCTGTCACTAAAGTCAAGAGTATCTGGGTAACCATATTCTTCCTTAAGCATTTTTAAGAAATCTTGGTTTCCTTGTTCTCTACTTCTTTTATGTCCTTGCTCTGTTTGTGGTTGTTGTGCTGGTTGTGGAGGTGGTTGTTGTGCAGGGTTTTGAACTGTTGGTTGCTGTGCTGGTTGTGGAGGTGGTTGTTGTGCAGGGTTTTGAACTGTTGGTTGCTGTGCTGGTTGTGGAGGTGGTTGTTGTGCTGGTTGTTGTTGTTGTTGTGGTGCTGGATTTTGAACTGTTGGTTGTTGTGTTGGTTTTGGTGCATGCCTGTGTCTGTGTCCATGTGACGATGTAAATGTTTTAGGTAGTCCTGGTGCAGGTGCTTCTCTTGGAGGGTTTGGTGGTATATAAGTTCCACTAGCTAGTATATAAGTTCCACCAGCTGGTATATAAGTTCCACCAGCTGGCACATATGTTCCATCTGCAGCATAATGTCCTACCTGACTTTTCGTTCTTAAGAAAGCATTTACTAGGTCTCTTTTGGTCTGTTGTAACTCTTTTTCTTGACTTTCCACAACAGCTGTTCTAACGGCGTCATGGGCACTTTGAACTGCCTGTCTCGTTGCTGCATCTGTTATTTTCGTCATATTTTGTGCTACTTCTTTTAACTCTTTGTCGAAACCTTCAGACTTCAGTTTCTTTCCAGATGAGAAGTCGTTCACTAGTTTCACCTTACTATGAAGAGCTTCGAAGGCGTTCTTAAAGTCAGCATTCGTTAAAGCTTCATTTGAACTGTCTTCATCCGCTTGTATTTTTGTCCTTATTGACCCTATAAGTTGGGCTGCTTTAGCGTTGGCTTGGGCGTCTAACCAGTCATTATTAGCTTTTATATATTCTGCGCTTTTCATTGCCTTTTGCATGGCTGCGTCGTTATTTTTACTTTCTTGTGCTAAGTTTTCATACTGTACGGTTTGGTTTTGCAACTGTAAAAGTTTTTCTGCCTTTACATTTGCTTCAACTTCTTTTTTATACTCATCGCTATCCATATATGTCTTCAGGGCTTTTTGTTTTATTTCTTCATCTTTCAGTACTTTATATTGAGTAGTATGGTTTTTCAAATTTATAACATCTTGTTCCATTTTTGCTACTTCTGCTGCTTTTTCTGACACTTTTTTCGCATATTCCTCTGTACTTAGTTCTTTCAGTTGTTCTTCTTTCTTCTTTTTCTCTACGTTTAACTCATTGAGTTTCTTTGTGTGTCTGTCATATTCTAGTTTCTTTTCGTTTTCACTTATTTGTTTCTGTATGTCTATGTTTGACTTTTTGACATCTGTTATTTGATTTTTGAGTGAACTCAAATTCATTTGACTTTGAGGGTTATAAGCTGTTCCGTCTGCAGCTCCACCATAGCCTGCCATTTTCGCTAAAAGTGCCGCTCTTAAACCTCCACTCTGTGCACCAATAACTCGGTTTAAAAGCATAGGGTTGCTTGACATTTGTTGCAACATAGTGGGGTCATTCAGCATTTGTTGTTGCAACTGTTGTTGTGGTGTCAGTTTTACTATTGGATGTTTCAATGCTCCCTTCCTCTTACGTATATTCTTACGTAGCTTACGTGGCATTTTAAGTGAAGTTAAAAAGCGGTTTTATACTAAACATCTTCGGGGCTAGAGGGCGCAACGCGCCTGGAAGCCCCACTACCTTTTTTTTTTCAAGTAGATGTGATTTGATTCTGTACAACTAAATATTAATATATTTAAAACATTGTAGAATTAAAATTTTTGACGATATCAATTTATAAAAAAAATGCAAGCGAATCCTTTTAATAAAGCTAAGATACGATTTGCTTCACTTTGTCCACCTAGTAAAGTGTTCAACACAGGGAGCATGGACTGGGAAGCATGTGGGCTACTTGCATTAGCCGGTAAAGGCACAATTTATCTCTATAAAACTACTAAAAATGATATTTCTTTCTTATGATCCATTGAAATTCTAAATTCTAACATAACTTGCCTTAAATTCCACTATGAGCTACCTTATCTTGCAATTTCAGACGATTGCGGAAGAGTTTTGTTATGGGATTGTGAATCAGGTCTTACACTCGGAATCACTCGTCAAGTATCTGAAGCTCAGTATGTATCGGAGCTTCAATGGTCCCGTAAAATCGTTTTAGGCTTTGCAGAACCAAATACAATTTATAGTATCGATTTTTGGCCGTATGAAGCTGAAGATCAAGCGAAAAACTCACGAATACTTTGGAAGATAGATGTTCCTGGTACATATACAAGGATGGCTGTTAATAGTTCAGATATATTCACTGCAATTCTATATTCTAATGGTCCATCCTTTACAATTATCACGTCAAAGAATGCCAAGCAGGCTCCAACATCTCAATCTCAATCCCATACTTTAGATAAATCAGAAAAAATCGTAGAAATTCAACATCATCCCCATATTAGTAATATTTTATTAATTATGCTTGAAGGAAAAATACTTACGTTTAACATAGCGACCAAATCTGGCCGAAATCTTGTAATCGATGAATCATCCCAATCATCTTTCCATAAACTGCTTCCTTCTTTAACAAATGACAACGAAATTACAGTTTATGGTCAAGACTCGTCACTCAGTATCTATATCTGTAACGAAGACTACATTTTTACAAAATCAGGAACAATAAAATTGAAAAGAGAGCTGTTTGACTTAAAATCGAAGTATTTACCACTATCCGCTGCATGTAACCGTGCACTTCCCGAGCGATACATCGCGTTCTCTCCATCAAATGGCTTAGTTATGTTTGCCATAAAAGATGATATACCTTACGTCATCGCGCAGTCTCAAATTATACCACAGATACCAACCTGTTACGATTTCTACGACGGAATCCTTGCTTTCGGCACTCCAACCGGAAAGATAATTTTCGCAGACGTTTCAGAAGGGAAATACACACAGAACTACCTTGCATCCAGCACATCCATTGAAAAGATCAAGTTCCTTACCAAAGATGTCCTTCTGTGGTACTCAAAAACCGAGTGTGGATCAATAAATCTTCCCAAGCGCCAAGTTATTCCAATCCACACTCGCCTTGGCCCTGCCACAGACCTAATATGTTCAGAGGAGCTCGGCGTTTTCGTCCACGGCAAATACGACCTTGGTATTTTTTATGATGTCAAACAAAAGCCGATGACTCTTCAAACATCCATCACCGCTGTTGCAGTCCAAGTATCCAGAATACCAGCAACATGTTTCCAAGGCGATACTCCCAATTTCGCCGTATTATTATCTACCGGAGAAATCCAAGTCTACACATACAAGAACGGCATAGCACAGATGCCTGTTCTGAGGCTGCGTAACTCACGGGAGAACTCCAGGACAACTTGTCTTGCTTGGAAAGGCGATTGCATCATAACTGCTGACACAGACGGCGTAATTATGTTTTACGACTTTGCTTTCGGTACATCGAAGCAAACATACTCTCCTTTCATCGACATAGACAGGATAGAGTTCGAGAGATCATCCAGCGGATTGTACGTACACGCGAGAGACGGAAAATTTGGTTTTTCACTTGAAAAAGTGGAAAGTTGTCCTTTTTCTGTTTCCTCATTCGCTGTAACAGGAAATGGACTCGTCCTCGTCTCCCCGCTCAATGACGAAGCCGTGAAATTCGTTATTGCAAGAGACTGGAGATCTGTAAAAAGAATCACTTCACCTGCCCTCTTAAAACCGCTAAAAACCGCCCAGCAACGGTTAGAGCTTATGGGTGAGCAATTATTAACGAATCCTACTACAGGAACATGGTCAGAAGCACTTCAAATAGCTGAGATAGCTAATGACCATGGATTTCCAACTGATTCCATTATTTGGAAGTGTGTTTCACGTAGTTTGGGAGGTCCGAGGTTGCAAGCACGGCATTCCATGTTTGGAGGGAAAGAAGAAGTTGTTTCCGCGTTGAGGATTCAATCTTCTCTGTTTTCTCTGCAGATACTCCGATTTCTGCCATTTTCAACTTGTTGTTCAAGTTCAGAATGGGTGATAGAAGAGGAGCTGTCGAAGTTTTCAAGAGTCTCTCCAACAAAAGCGAGTTCACAATAGTGGCAAGCATTTGTTCGGCGTTGCTTCTCGGTTACGAAGATAAAATTTTGCCACAAAACGTGACAGAATTTGATGATAACAACCGCTGTTCCCTTTTTTGCACAGCACAGATTTATAGAAGGCTGTATATTGATGCATTTAGCTGGCGCTAATCTTTCTGCCGCAAGATATCTTCAGGACAACGGAAGATGGGAAGATTCTGTCGAAGTCTGCAAATTGGAAGAGTTTTCGAATGAGTCGAAGAGTTTGTTGAGAAGAGCCGCCCACCACTTCTTGGATACTGGAAATGCAATGAACGCTTTGTTGCTGTTCATATCAATAAGAGATTTCCATCCTGCTTTGGCAATTTTGATGCAGATAAAATACAAAGCTCTCGCGTTTCATTTGATGATGTTCTTGGATAGGGCTGATGTAATTAAGCCGTACGACGAAGACACTTCGAGATACGCAACACAGTTTGCGGATTTGGATACTTTGAGACAGGATATAATTGTCAAATATGACAAAATAATTAAGAAATAATTTTATTTGTATATTTATTTTCTTTATTTATAAAAAAAAGTCGAAAAAAAATGAAATTGTTTATATCGCATTTTCAATGATCTTTCAAGCCAGTTGTCAGATAGAAAAAAATTACGCATTTAACAAAGTTAAAGGGGAAAAGCATCCTGAAATTACGAAACATTTTAAAAAAAAATAAAAAAAAAATAAAGTGGGAAAGTCTGGAAATGATATGCTATGTATTGTAATTTTCAAAACTCAGCTTTCTAATGGAGCTATCACTTGTTACGTAAACTATATATATCGAATCAAAAGTTTGCCATGTTGTAATTTGATTTACAAGACATGATTTAATTAAAAAATAAAGGGTTTAAAATATAAAATAAAATATTTATCAAAGAAAAAAAGTTAAACTAAAAAATATATCAAAATAAATATTATATTAATATAAAGAGGTAGCAGTTTGACCAGCTGGATCTGTGATAGAAACTGTAATTTTAACCGTTGAGTCTTCAGAAATCTTTGAAGGAGCTGCAATTTGGAAAATTGTTTTCACTTTAGGAGAATATAATTTTCTCTTAAAATATACAAAAATAGTAATATCAATACATGTGTATAATATATAGGGTGTCCAAAGGTGCGTTTAGCACAGCGCTCTATATGAGACTATTAAAGGAGATATATGCTGATTATAAATATATAATAAAAAATATGAATATATGTATATGATGAGTATGTTGTATTTTGGCGCCATGCCGGGATATAAAATGAATTTTGAGACAAGAGGCGGTTTCGCGGGAAATTTTGGCGGGATTTTTTTCATTTTTTTAATGAATCATAAAGAAAACATCCTCGCTCTTGCAAAAAATGCAAAGACTGTAAAAAAATCTACGAGACATTGGTAAAATGCTTCGGTATGGATGCTCCTAGCTATTCCACTGTAACGTATCATGTTAGGATGTATCACTTCATGAACAAAAAGGCGCCCATCATAAAAATTGACAAAAAATCGCCGGATCAAAGAAAAATCAAAGCAATTCTTCAAGCGCTAGATGAAGACCCAAGAGCATCACTTAGAAGGATAGAGGAGATGACAAAGATACCACGTACAACAGTCAGTTATTATCTGCACAATTATTTGAACTACAAACTAGCGTATACACGTTGGGTTCCGCACAACCTTAATTCAGTTCAAAAAAAATCTAGAGTCCAATCTTCGAAAGAGCTCCTCTCTATATTGGGTGCGTATCAATCCAAGAAGTTTCGCTTTTTAGTAACAGGGGACGAGTCTTGGTTTCAATATGCAACAGAAGCCAAAATCATATGGATCCCGAAGGATGAAAATGTTGTAAACGAAAACGATAAAAACGGTTTGACAGTAAAGTGACACTTTACATGGCAAAAAATAGAGCCTTACTTTTGAGATACTTGAGATTGAAACTGAATCTTATGAGGCGGTGATCTTGAATCACTACCTCATAAGGTTCAGTTTCATATAAAATTTGTTGCAATTTGTTATTCTTTTGCAATCATTTCTTATAAGATTTTACATCTTTTAGCGGGAATGTTTGTTATCATGTATATATTATAAATATCTACACGATAACGAACATTCCTCGCTAAATTGCTGAGAAACTTTGAGGAAATGTCGAACAATTTCCTCAAAGTTTCTCAGATTTATATAGATCACTAGAGTCCCCTAGGCACTGATTCTGGTTCAGTACCTAGGAGGCTCTAGTTCTTTAACGAACTGATAAAATGTTTTTAAATTTTTGGATATTGCTACCTGTGAAGCACTGACTTCAAGTCAGTACCTCACAGGTAGCAATTACATTGAAAGATGGGAGAAACTTTGTCCGAATGTTAAACTATTCGGACAAAGTTTCTCCCATTTGTAGTGGAGATGGAAGGCTTTGAGGTATATTGTATTAATATATACCCCAAAGCCTTCCATCTCCACTTGAAAGTGTCCAAACTTTGGGTTAATAGTTTGCAATTAACCCAAAGTTTGGACACTTTCTAGAAGGAATTGGAGGGTAAGAGATATACATTCATATGGTATATCTCTTACCCTCCAATTCCTTCTTAAAATGGGAGAAACTTTGTCCGAATGTTAAACTATTCGGACAAAGTTTCTCCCATTTTAAGAAGGAATTGGAGGCTATGAGATACTGATGAAATGTCAGTAACTCATGGCTTCCAATTCCTTCCTAAAACTCATAAAAGTGGACATTACATGCATATAAAATTTGACATGTAAAGTCCACTTTTTGCGAGCGGGGATTTGACTCCGTCAAATCCCCTTTTTCGTTTACGAGAAAAATCCGCAAACATTCCCGAAGAAAAAAATTGACACACCAATGATGATGTTGTCGGTTTTTTGGGGCGTAAATGACATCATCGCAATTGATATTCTTCAAAAACCTAATACGATGAATGCTCAGTATCTAATTGACAATGTTCTTACTCAAATTATCAATTCTGATGAGTTTGAGAAATCCAAACAACAAAAACAAAAGTTTGCAATTCATTTTGATAATTCAAGAGTTCACAAAAGTCATAAGGTAATGAATTACTTGGTGGAAAACAATGTCAAAGTTGTTCCAAACCCAATTTATTCACCTGATATTGCACCCTCTGACTTTTATTTATTCGGCACGCTAAAAAAGAGAGCTGAAGGACGCGAATTCGCGAGTCCAGATGATCTTGAAAATTTTGTAAGAGAGCAATTTGAGCAATTTTCTCATGATGATTTAAAGCGTGTCTTTCAAGCCTGGATCGATCGCTGCGAACGCGTGATTGAATCCAATGGTGATTATATTTAAATAAACTTTATATATATGTAACTTGTTTATTTCTATTTGCAGTATTCAGGTTTGTGCTAAACACACCTTTGGACACCCTATACTTTAAAACCATCGTGACAAAATTCAAAAACGAAGAGTTCTTCTCTCCAAATTTTTTTCAAAATCAAAAAAATGAGATAAAAAAGTACGTTTGGAAAATTCATTTTTAGCATTTTAGGAATTTTCTCACTTTTCTTCCAAATTGACATCCTTAATTAAATTAAATTACACATTAACACCGGAGCCGGAATCATCTTGGATATCAGATGATGATTTATCTTTAGATGGTTTCCTGCAGAAAACGAAGTAGATGATGAGAATAATAAGGATAACAGCAAGAAGAACGCCAATAACAATACCAGCCTTCTGTCCACCAGTAAGTCCACTATTTTCAGGTGTTGGAGTTGGCTTGGAATCATCAGGGCTTGGTGCAACGTATTGTTGTTTCTGAAGTGAAACCTCTGTTTCAATGATATTGGATTGAGCTTGATCTTTGGATCCAGCTAACCTAATTTGAAGTTTAACTTTCCCATCTTCTTTGATATCTTCATACTTTGGAGCTGGAATGTTGAGTAGATATGTTTTGCCTTCGTCGGCATGTAATTTCTTAATTGCAGATGGGGTTTCTACTTCAGTTACATTGTCGTCTGGGAGATCTATCCATTTCTGATCTGCATAGAATCTATATTGGAAGTTTCCTGTCTTTGCCTCAAAGTGTTGTAATGTAACTTTAACTGGAATATATTCACCGGCCTTGAATGGTCCTGTATGATTTTCAGCAACAACAGTTGGCGCAGATAAATATGGAGACTTTCCAAGAGAATATGTAACATTGCCGGTACCTAACTCGGATGTATGATTGGCGGCGAACTCAACAACAACAAGTAACTTTGTCTTATTATGATCCTCTGGAGCGTTAACTTTGAAAGTCCATTCTGTCTTGTTCGTGCTTGCTACGGCTGTTGCAGTGCTAACATTTTGTGATGTTTTGACGCTAGTGACAGAGGCGCTGGAAGCGTTGCTTTCTGTTGCAAAGAGATAATATGTCTTTGTAATATTTAAGCCTGTTTCGAGTATGATTTTGGCTGAGTATAAATTGCCTGAAATTACTTCGTTGCCATCGTTGTAAAGAACACTCTCGATAACTGGTGTGGGAACTGTGGAAGAATATGTAACATTACCGGTACCTAACTGGATTATGATTGGCGGCGAACTCAACAACAACAAGTAACTTTGTCTTATTATGATCCTCTGGAGCGTTAACTTTGAAAGTCCATTCTACTTGTTCGTATTTATATCCAGTGAAGATAGAATAGAAGTTTGGAGATGGTGTATAGAACTTTATACCTCGAACTGAAAAATCTTCTAACTTTGACAATAAGATATCCCAAGCATCTAACATCTTCCTTCCAACTTGTACAACTTTTATTTTCTTAAGTTTCTGTCTACATTCTTGTTCAGACACTATTGTTGCTCTTGGTTTGTTAAAGACAACATCCCATTCTTTCATGACATAACATTCTGGGGCAGAGTCAACATAAATGACTAAACGTTTCAAATTCTCGACTGCTTTGTTATAGTCTCGAAATGGACACATATTTCTGAATGCTTGGAAGTCATAAAAATCTGAAACATCTATTCTGTACATTTTTTTATAAAAATAAAAAAAAATATTTTTTTATTCTTGAGCTTGTTGTTCCATTTGTTCCATTTGTTGCATTTGTTGTTCTTGAGCTATTTGTTGTTGAAGTTGTTCTTGTAATACAATACTTTCACCAGTTGCATCTTCCAATTCGAAACTTTCTGCCGTCATTGACAAATACATAGGACATAAAAGTTTTACAGGAACAAAGTTTGCGTCAACTAAGGTTAAGTTTATGTTTGCTAAAGTGTTTGAGTTTACTAAAGCTGAAAACTCTGCATTCGAATGAACAATAGGCAAACCAGCAGAGAAAGTATTGTTTATACGCATAAGTATCTTTTGGTCATAATAGTTTCTGTCGACATTCGAATAACACTTTGAACCTAAGTTTGAAACAATATATAAGATTGGTGTGCTTAAAGTCAATGGAACAGACATTCCTTGTATGACACCTTTTCCTGTTATAGGAAACTGTTGGTAGTAAAAACCAGATATAAGTTTTGTATTATAACTCATATCGTTTATAGTAAACTCAGTCGGACATCCAAACATAATGAAACCTGCTCTAGTTGCAGCACATGTTACACCCGTCCTTAAAGTATTAAATAAGTCAACAAAACCTGTTGGTGGTATATCTGAGTAAGTATCTTCAAAGGAGTATTTTTTACCATTCACAACAATAAAGTCTTCTGGTGTCAAAAGAGCAAAACAGGCTTTAGTCGTCATTGTGTTTAAGGTTAGTTTACAATATCGTCCTTGAGGACTTTGTAAGTTTGTTGTTATAGAATTATATGACTCAGGGTTTTTAGTCGTAATAGTATAAACCATTATGTCTTCTGCCATTTACTTAGCAAATAAATTTTAATGAAATGTTGTGGTCGTCAAATATTTTTATAACGTCTGGGAAACTATATTTTAAGTTCAACGTTTCACCTCCTTTCATAACGTATATCTTGTCAATGACATTATATGAAACACCACAGCAACTAATGTCGGGTTCTATTTCTTTGATGTTTATATCGTCTGCCTCTGTCAAAAGTTTCAATAGTTCTTTCAAAACTTCATGAGGTGCAATGACATATGAGTTCACTTTTACAGGGTTGTGTTCGACCAAGTTTAACATTATACTTAAAGCTTGACAAATCTTCTCCTGAGTTTTAAGTTTGTCTTTCAGTTGTTGGTAGTCGTTTCGAATATCTGCAACAGAACTTAAGTCTCTGCTAACTTCAGGATATGTTGGTTGTTCTTTTACAGGAACTATTGTTATACCATCTTCGTCTTCGTATGGTTTCCCCACTTCAACATCTCTGTCTTTGACATTGACAACAACACTTTGACTGTTTGTTTGAGTTGGTGAATTTAACTTCACATCTGCCACCGCCATTAAACCTTTTGAAACACTTACACTTCTATTTTTCGGAAATGACATTTTACTTAGAATAAAAAGATGGACGTATTCAGATATCTCTTCGAATTGAAGCAAAACAAAGTTTACACACACAAACAATACAAATACATTGACAGAATAGTTCTTTACACAAACAATGGAAAATGTTATAGAATAGCAGTCTTTGCTGAACCTAAATATTTTCATAAAGCAAAGAAAGTTGGTATAACTGAAATGGTGAAAGTTCTTGAAGCAGACAAAAATATAACTTCAAAACTTACAGATATTTCTAAAGGAAAGTTTATAATACAATATTATGTCAAAACTGGCGTACTGTCAATATTTGACGGAGAGAAGTCAGTTCAAGAACAACTTACTGACCTGCTGCCAAAATCTGCTCGATGGAAGCTGTCGTTATGCCAATCTGAGGAGCCCCAGCAGGTTTCATCGAACGAATTTTCAAAAGAGCATCTTCCGTGAAAAGTGCTATTGGTTTTGTAAACTTCTTTGCTTTCAATTCATCTGGACCGTCTCTGTCACCAGTATATTGTATTTGAACTGTACCAACAGTTGAAATACCACCCATAAAGTCTTCTGAGTCAGCAAATGGAATGCCAAGCCAAAAGTTTGAACGGTCTCCATTTGTATATTGAGTTTTTTGACCTCCTGTATGGGTCCATACTTTCACATATGGCATAATAGAACTTTGCATTTCAGGGTTAATGGTTGTTGTGAAGTTGTTGTTAAAGTTCATAGCATCTAATGTCAAGTTGTATGACCTCATATCCTCAACTGTAGAATATTCTTCTCTTGGATAATATTTGCCATCTATGTTTATATGATATTTAATACCAGGGTTGTAGAAACAAGAATAGTCATTTATAGTTCGTCTGAAAAGAACAAACATAGTATCTGCATGTTTCATTGCAGTTGTTAAGGCAATATCTGTTCTTGCACCTGGGTCAGCACTTTGGTTTCCAACTTCACCTGCAAAGTCTTTGACAGATATTTGGTGTATAGGGAACATAAGTGGAACTGCAATATATTTGGCAGCTAAAGCATTTGAAATATCTGGGTCCAACATATAGACTGCAAGTCTGCTTTCTATTCTCTTGCATTCAAATTTTTCGCATGTGAACTTAACTGGGTCCCAAGCATCTCCAGCAGCATTGAAATAATAGTTTACTTCAGTGTTGAGGTTTGAGAAACCAAAGTCTAAGTCAACTTTGTCTTTGCAAAATTCGGCGAATGACGTTTTATTTGTTCCCTTTACGTCTGTAAGAGTGAATGGGTCTTGTGTTGGTGCAATGACTAAGTTATTTTTGCTTGGAGTAAGTTCGATAGAAATTTTTCCTGCCCAGTTTGGCAAGTATCTTAAAAACCTGAAGATGAGGAAAGATGACAAAGGAACTCTAAGTTTCAGTTTTACTTTAGTGGCAGCAGTTCCATCTGAACCAGAAAGGTTAACATAAACTCCTGGAACGTTAGGGTCAAGTCTTCTTATTTTCTCAATAGTTGCATACTGGTCTGTTTGTTCTCTAGCTTGTGGTTGTACTGAGTTTCTTAAAGCGAACCATTCATAGTTTGCCCATGTTACTGTTTGAACTAAGTCAGAGTTAGAATATATCTTATATCCCATGAAAACTTCTGGAGCATATTGGTATCCGACATAGAAAATTCCATTGCAACCTTTCTTTTCAGACAACTTGGCAGAAGGTTTTATTTCAATGTCTTGTTCCACGTATAAGAAAGAGTTGTCAATAGAAATAATATGAAACCTGTCGCAAGCAATATCTACTGTTGTTGAAGAACCTTCTCCAAACTCACCTACGTTTCCATAAGAAACAGCAGTTGTATATTCGTAAGTTCCAGGAACTATTTCTGACCTTCTAATGGCATTGTCGCATTCGTTATACCATTCGGAAACATTTCCATTCATGGCATCCAAAACTGTTGGCGTTATATTCTGAGCGGCGTACATTTCATATGGGTAAAAATATAGAATAGTTGGATTTATATGTCATAATAGAACCCACTCGGACCAAGCTTTACTTTCTTCCTGACTGAGTTTTTAACTCTTCTTTTTCCTTCATTGCCACTACTTTCACTAGATGAAGTTACTTCTTCACTACTTTCACTTTGTTCTACTCTTCTCTTCTTCTTTGGTGTCGCTTTTGGTAACTTGCCCTCTGCTTCAAGTTGTTGCATCTTTGCCTCATGTTCACCTAGTATGTTGTAAATTTCCCATGTCCTTTTTGCCTTTGGGCTCTGGTCGCCCATCTCAGGTAACCTATATCCTAGAAAGATTTTGTCATAGTTTGTATTTGAGTCTTCGCGTATTGTTTGCATGACTCTTTCCTGAGTTTCCGGTTCAAGCTCTTCAAACAGAGCTTGTCCATATGGAATAAGCTCGTTTCCAAATATATGTTTTTGTAGCCATTCTGGTTTTCTTTCCATGTTACCAATAATATCTTTTGTGAATGGGAAAGCTTTTACCCAATGTTTCAGTCTTTCGTCATTTATTTCTGTAGTTGGTTTTATTTTGTCAAGGAACATGTTTTTCAATACTAACATTTCATTTGGTACTGTCCATTTGAGTTTTCTTAAATATTCATCCCTTCTCGGTTCATTGTCTGCAAAGTAAGTTTTTATGACATTTTGTAAACTTTCGTTTGCAAGGTCATGTACAATAGGTTCTCTTCCTTCTCTCTCCCTAACTGTCTTTCTAAACTCTTCACCAAATATACCATCTCTATGGTTCTGTGTAGTTCTTTGAGATAAATGTTTTAGAACGTCAGGTGTTATATTTCCATCAGCCATGTTCATTTCATACTGGTTCAAAATATCTGCATCTTTCATATCTTTCAATGGCATTAAAGCCGCGCTGAAAATACCAGCTATATCTGGTTCACCATTCACTTCCATTGCGTCTACAACTTCTTGGAATTGTGGTTGTAAGTTTATGAACCACCTATCCGGATTAGCTTTATGACCCCATCTCATTGTAGTTCCATAGTCTGCAGAAACAAAAGTAGGTTTGTTTCCATATTGGTTAGGTTCTGAATGAACTTTAAACAATGTTTCATTTCTATATGTTTTGTTGAAATTTAACCTTTTATTTTCACCGAGTTCAGCCAAAGATTGAACGTTATATGGTCGTAAGTAAAAAGGATTGTTGTATTTGCGTACATTATCTTTCAGTACTTCCATTCTATGCTGAATATTTTCATCTGATGTTGGAGTCTTTTGTATGTCGGCAAACATTTTTCGATATTCTTCTACTATGTCAGCCGAATTTTTTTTAGACTCTTGGAAAGATTCCATATTCACCTCATACTCTTGTTGAGGGTCAAGATTTTTCGGCTGTTCCAAATCTTCATCTAGTTCTGTGAGGTTAGTTTCCAAAGGAGGGACTTGTTCGTTTCCTTCAGGCTCTTCTAGCTGTTGTTGCTGAACTATTTCTTCCATGTCTGGTTGTATCTGAACTTCTTCCTGTTGAGTTTCTTGTACCTCATCTGCTGGCATTTCATATATTCCGAGACCGTTTTTAAAAAGTTCCCTATCTAAGTCATCCGGACTCATAAACCTTTCTTCTTTCGTTCCGTCTCTATTTTTTACGCGTTTCATGAAGAGAGTTGAATTGTCATTTAGCTCTGACACCAAATATCTCGGAGTAAATTCGTTCATGTCATTTGGATGATATGCTATTAAATCATATCCCTTAGCGAGCTTGTATTTTCCAGGTTTGAAATTATATCCCATTTGGTGCTGAACCATAAAGCTAAATAGGTTCGGGTCTGTATTTCCTTCCTTGAACTTTCTAATAGCTTCTTTATATCTGTCACTAAAGTCAAGAGTATCTGGGTAACCATATTCTTCCTTAAGCATTTTTAAGAAATCTTGGTTTCCTTGTTCTCTACTTCTTTTATGTCCTTGCTCTGTTTGTGGTTGTTGTGCTGGTTGTGGAGGTGGTTGTTGTGCAGGGTTTTGAACTGTTGGTTGCTGTGCTGGTTGTGGAGGTGGTTGTTGTGCAGGGTTTTGAACTGTTGGTTGCTGTGCTGGTTGTGGAGGTGGTTGTTGTGCTGGTTGTTGTTGTTGTTGTGGTGCTGGATTTTGAACTGTTGGTTGTTGTGTTGGTTTTGGTGCATGCCTGTGTCTGTGTCCATGTGACGATGTAAATGTTTTAGGTAGTCCTGGTGCAGGTGCTTCTCTTGGAGGGTTTGGTGGTATATAAGTTCCACTAGCTAGTATATAAGTTCCACCAGCTGGTATATAAGTTCCACCAGCTGGCACATATGTTCCATCTGCAGCATAATGTCCTACCTGACTTTTCGTTCTTAAGAAAGCATTTACTAGGTCTCTTTTGGTCTGTTGTAACTCTTTTTCTTGACTTTCCACAACAGCTGTTCTAACGGCGTCATGGGCACTTTGAACTGCCTGTCTCGTTGCTGCATCTGTTATTTTCGTCATATTTTGTGCTACTTCTTTTAACTCTTTGTCGAAACCTTCAGACTTCAGTTTCTTTCCAGATGAGAAGTCGTTCACTAGTTTCACCTTACTATGAAGAGCTTCGAAGGCGTTCTTAAAGTCAGCATTCGTTAAAGCTTCATTTGAACTGTCTTCATCCGCTTGTATTTTTGTCCTTATTGACCCTATAAGTTGGGCTGCTTTAGCGTTGGCTTGGGCGTCTAACCAGTCATTATTAGCTTTTATATATTCTGCGCTTTTCATTGCCTTTTGCATGGCTGCGTCGTTATTTTTACTTTCTTGTGCTAAGTTTTCATACTGTACGGTTTGGTTTTGCAACTGTAAAAGTTTTTCTGCCTTTACATTTGCTTCAACTTCTTTTTTATACTCATCGCTATCCATATATGTCTTCAGGGCTTTTTGTTTTATTTCTTCATCTTTCAGTACTTTATATTGAGTAGTATGGTTTTTCAAATTTATAACATCTTGTTCCATTTTTGCTACTTCTGCTGCTTTTTCTGACACTTTTTTCGCATATTCCTCTGTACTTAGTTCTTTCAGTTGTTCTTCTTTCTTCTTTTTCTCTACGTTTAACTCATTGAGTTTCTTTGTGTGTCTGTCATATTCTAGTTTCTTTTCGTTTTCACTTATTTGTTTCTGTATGTCTATGTTTGACTTTTTGACATCTGTTATTTGATTTTTGAGTGAACTCAAATTCATTTGACTTTGAGGGTTATAAGCTGTTCCGTCTGCAGCTCCACCATAGCCTGCCATTTTCGCTAAAAGTGCCGCTCTTAAACCTCCACTCTGTGCACCAATAACTCGGTTTAAAAGCATAGGGTTGCTTGACATTTGTTGCAACATAGTGGGGTCATTCAGCATTTGTTGTTGCAACTGTTGTTGTGGTGTCAGTTTTACTATTGGATGTTTCAATGCTCCCTTCCTCTTACGTATATTCTTACGTAGCTTACGTGGCATTTTAAGTGAAGTTAAAAAGCGGTTTTATACTAAACATCTTCGGGGCTAGAGGGCGCAACGCGCCTGGAAGCCCCACTACCTTTTTTTTTTCAAGTAGATGTGATTTGATTCTGTACAACTAAATATTAATATATTTAAAACATTGTAGAATTAAAATTTTTGACGATATCAATTTATAAAAAAAATGCAAGCGAATCCTTTTAATAAAGCTAAGATACGATTTGCTTCACTTTGTCCACCTAGTAAAGTGTTCAACACAGGGAGCATGGACTGGGAAGCATGTGGGCTACTTGCATTAGCCGGTAAAGGCACAATTTATCTCTATAAAACTACTAAAAATGATATTTCTTTCTTATGATCCATTGAAATTCTAAATTCTAACATAACTTGCCTTAAATTCCACTATGAGCTACCTTATCTTGCAATTTCAGACGATTGCGGAAGAGTTTTGTTATGGGATTGTGAATCAGGTCTTACACTCGGAATCACTCGTCAAGTATCTGAAGCTCAGTATGTATCGGAGCTTCAATGGTCCCGTAAAATCGTTTTAGGCTTTGCAGAACCAAATACAATTTATAGTATCGATTTTTGGCCGTATGAAGCTGAAGATCAAGCGAAAAACTCACGAATACTTTGGAAGATAGATGTTCCTGGTACATATACAAGGATGGCTGTTAATAGTTCAGATATATTCACTGCAATTCTATATTCTAATGGTCCATCCTTTACAATTATCACGTCAAAGAATGCCAAGCAGGCTCCAACATCTCAATCTCAATCCCATACTTTAGATAAATCAGAAAAAATCGTAGAAATTCAACATCATCCCCATATTAGTAATATTTTATTAATTATGCTTGAAGGAAAAATACTTACGTTTAACATAGCGACCAAATCTGGCCGAAATCTTGTAATCGATGAATCATCCCAATCATCTTTCCATAAACTGCTTCCTTCTTTAACAAATGACAACGAAATTACAGTTTATGGTCAAGACTCGTCACTCAGTATCTATATCTGTAACGAAGACTACATTTTACAAAATCAGAACAATAAAATGAAAAGAGAGCTGTTCTTAAAAATCGAAGTATTTACACTATCCGCTGCATGTAACCGTGCACTTCCCGAGCGATACATCCGGCTTCTCTCCATCAAATGGCTTAGTTATGTTTGCCATAAAAGATATATACCTTACGTCATCGCGCAGTCTCAAATTATACCACAGATACCAACCTGTTACGATTTCTACGAAATCCTTGCTTCGGCACTCCAACCGGAAAGATAATTTCGCAGACGTTTCAGAAGAAATACACACAGAACTTACCTTGCATCCAGCACATCCATTGAAAAGATCAAGTTCCTACCAAAGATGTCCTTCTTGGTACTCAAAAACCGAGTGTGGATCAATAAATCTCCCAAGCGCCAAGTTTCCAATCCACACTCGCCTTGGCCCTGCCACAGACCTAATATGTTCAGAGGAGCTCGGCGTTTTCGTCCACGGGCAAATACGACCTTGGTATTTTTATGATGTCAAACAAAAGCGATGACTCTTCAAACATCCATCACCGCTGTTGCAGTCCAAGTATCCAGAATACCAGCAACATGTTTCCAAGCGATACTCCCAATTTCGCCGTATTATTATCTACCGGAGAAATCCAAGTCTACACATACAAGAACGGCATAGCACAGATGCCTGTTCTGAGCTGCGTAACTCACGGAGAACTCCAGACAACTTGTCTTGCTTGGAAAGGCGATTGCATCATAACTGCTGACACAGACGGCGTAATTATGTTTACGACTTTGCTTTCGGTACATCGAAGCAAACATACTCTC
This sequence comes from Trichomonas vaginalis G3, assembly GCF_026262505.1. Taxonomy (NCBI): domain Eukaryota; phylum Parabasalia; order Trichomonadida; family Trichomonadidae; genus Trichomonas; species Trichomonas vaginalis. Next base: position 7,933,403 of record NC_067207.1, on the reverse strand, counting down.
CTTTCATCGACATAGACAGGATAGAGTTCGAGAGATCATCCAGCGATTGTACGTACACGCGAGAGACGGAAAATTGGTTTTTCACTTGAAAAAGTGGAAAGTTGTCCTTTTCTGTTTCCTCATTCGCGTAACAGGAAATGGACTCGTCCTCGTCTCCCCGCTCAATGACGAAGCCGTGAAATTCGTTATTGCAAGAGACTGGAGATCTGTAAAAAATCACTTCACCTGCCTCTAAAACCGCTAAAAACCGCCCAGCAACGGTTAGAGCTTATGTGAGCAATTATTAACGAATCCTACTACAGGAACATGGTCAGAACACTTCAAATAGCTGAGATAGCTAATGACCATGGATTTCCAACTGATTCCATTATTGGAAGTGTGTTTCACGTAGTTTGGGAGGTCCGAGGTGCAAGCACGGCATTCCATGTTTGGAGGAAAGAAGAAGTTGTTTCCGCGTTGAGATTCAATCTCTCTGTTTCTCCTGCAGATACTCCGATTTCTGCCATTTTCAACTTGTTGTTCAAGTTCAGAATGGTGATAGAAGAGGAGCTGTCGAAGTTTTCAAGAGTCTCTCCAACAAAAGCGAGTTCACAATAGTGGCAAGCATTTGTTCGGCGTTGCTTCTCGGTTACGAAGATAAAATTTCCACAAAACGTGACAGAATTTTTGATAACAACCGCTGTTCCACTTTTTGCACAGCACAGATTTATAGAAGGCTGTATATTGATGCATTTAGCTGCGCTAATCTTTCTGCCGCAAGATATCTTCAGGACAACGGAAGATGGGAAGATTCTGTCGAAGTCTGCAAATTGGAAGAGTTTTCGAATGAGTCGAAGAGTTTGTTGAGAAGAGCCGCCCACCACTTCTTGGATACTGAAATGCAATGAACGCTTTGTTGCTGTTCATATCAATAAGAGATTTCCATCCTGCTTTGGCAATTTGATGCAGATAAAATACAAAGCTCTCGCGTTTCATTTGATGATGTTCTTGGATAGGCTGATGTAATTAAGCCGTACGACGAAGACACTTCGAGATACGCAACACAGTTTGCGGATTTGGATACTTTGAGACAGGATATAATTGTCAAATATCAAAATAATTAAGAAATAATTTTATTTATATTTATTCTTTATTATAAAAAAAAGTCGAAAAAAAATGAAATTGTTTATATCGCATTTTCAATGATCTTTCAAGCCAGTTGTCAGATAGAAAAAAATTACGCATTTAACAAAGTTAAAGGGGAAAAGCATCCTGAAATTACGAAACATTTTAAAAAAAAAAAAAAAAAAATAAAGTGGGAAAGTCTGGAAATGATATGCTAGTATTGTTTTTCAAAACTCAGCTTTCTAATGGAGCTATCACTTGTTACGTAAACTATATATATCGAATCAAAAGTTTGCCATGTTGTAATTTGATTTACAAGCATGATTTAATTAAAAAATAAAGGGTTTAAAATATAAAATAAAATATTTATCAAAGAAAAAAAGTTAAACTAAAAAATAAAAAATAAATATTATATTAATATAAAGAGGTAGCAGTTTGACCAGCTGGATCTGTGATAGAAACTGTAATTTTAACCGTTGAGTCTTCAGAAATCTTTGAAGGAGCTGCAATTTGGAAAATTGTTTTCACTTTAGGAGAATATAATTTCTCTTAAAATATACAAAAATAGTAATATCAATACATGTGTATAATATATAGGGTGTCCAAAGGTGCGTTTAGCACAGCGCTCTATATGAGACTATTAAAGGAGATATATGCTGATTATAAATATATAATAAAAAATATGAATATATGTATATGATGAGTATGATTTTGGCGCCATGCCGGATATAAAATGAATTTTGAGACAAGAGGCGGTTTCGCGGGAAATTTTGGCGGGATTTTTTTCATTTTTTTAATGAATCATAAAGAAAACATCCTCGCTCTTGCAAAAAATGCAAAGACTGTAAAAAATCTACGAGACATTGGTAAAATGCTTCGGTATGGATGCTCCTAGCTATTCCACTGTAACGTATCATGTTAGGATGTATCACTTCATGAACAAAAAGGCGCCCATCATAAAAATTGACAAAAAAATCGCCGGATCAAAGAAAAATCAAAGCAATTCTTCAAGCGCTAGATGAAGACCCAAGAGCATCACTTAGAAGGATAGAGGAGATGACAAAGATACCACGTACAACAGTCAGTTATTATCTGCACAATTATTTGAACTACAAACTAGCGTATACACGTTGGGTTCCGCACAACCTTAATTCAGTTCAAAAAAAATCTAGAGTCCAATCTTCGAAAGAGCTCCTCTCTATATTGGGTGCGTATCAATCCAAGAAGTTTCGCTTTTTAGTAACAGGGACGAGTCTTGGTTTCAATATGCAACAGAAGCCAAAATCATATGATCCCGAAGGATGAAAATGTTGTAAACGAAAACGATAAAAACGGTTTGACAGTAAAGTGACACTTTACATGGCAAAAAATAGAGCCTTACTTTTGAGATACTTGAGATTGAAACTGAATCTTATGAGGCGGTGATCTTGAATCACTACCTCATAAGGTTCAGTTTCATATAAAATTTGTTGCAATTTGTTATTCTTTTGCAATCATTTCTTATAAGATTTTACATCTTTTAGCGGAGAAGTTTGTTATCATGTATATATTATAAATATCTACACGATAACGAACATTCCTCGCTAAATTGCTGAGAAACTTTGAGGAAATGTCGAACAATTTCCTCAAAGTTTCTCAGATTTATATAGATCACTAGAGTCCCCTAGGCACTGATTCTGGTTCAGTACCTAGGAGGCTCTAGTTCTTTAACGAACTGATAAAAGTTTTTAAATTTTTGGATATTGCTACCTGTGAAGCACTGACTTCAAGTCAGTACCTCACAGGTAGCAATTACATTGAAAGATGGAGAAACTTTGTCCGAATGTTAAACTATTCGGACAAAGTTTCTCCCATTTGTAGTGGAGATGGAAGCTTTGAGGTATATTGTATTAATATATACCCCAAAGCCTTCCATCTCCACTTGAAAGTGTCCAAACTTTGGGTTAATAGTTTGCAATTAACCCAAAGTTTGGACACTTTCTAAGAAGGAATTGGAGGCTATGAGATACTGATGAAATTCAGTAACTCATGGCTTCCAATTCCTTCCTAAAACTCATAAAAGTGGACATTACATGCATATAAAATTTGACATGTAAAGTCCACTTTTTGCGAGCGGGATTTGACTCCGTCAAATCCCCTTTTTCGTTTACGAGAAAAATCCGCAAACATTCCCGAAGAAAAAAATTGACACACCAATGATGATGTTGTCGGTTTTTTGGGGCGTAAATGACATCATCGCAATTGATATTCTTCAAAAACCTAATACGATGAATGCTCAGTATCTAATTGACAATGTTCTTACTCAAATTATCAATTCTGATGAGTTTGAGAAATCCAAACAACAAAAACAAAAGTTTGCAATTCATTTTGATAATTCAAGAGTTCACAAAAGTCATAAGGTAATGAATTACTTGGTGGAAAACAATGTCAAAGTTGTTCCAAACCCAATTTATTCACCTGATATTGCACCCTCTGACTTTTATTTATTCGGCACGCTAAAAAAGAGAGCTGAAGGACGCGAATTCGCGAGTCCAGATGATCTTGAAAATTTTGTAAGAGAGCAATTTGAGCAATTTTCTCATGATGATTTAAAGCGTGTCTTTCAAGCCTGGATCGATCGCTGCGAACGCGTGATTGAATCCAATGGTGATTATATTTAAATAAACTTTATATATATGTAACTTGTTTATTTCTATTCGCAGTATTCAGGTTTGTGCTAAACACACCTTTGGACACCCTATACTTTAAAACCATCGTGACAAAATTCAAAAACGAAGAGTTCTTCTCTCCAAATTTTTTTCAAAATCAAAAAAATGAGATAAAAAAGTACGTTTGGAAAATTCATTTTTAGCATTTTAGGAATTTTCTCACTTTTCTTCCAAATTGACATCCTTAATTAAATTAAATTACACATTAACACCGGAGCCGGAATCATCTTGGATATCAGATGATGATTTATCTTTAGATGGTTTCCTGCAGAAAACGAAGTAGATGATGAGAATAATAAGGATAACAGCAAGAAGAACGCCAATAACAATACCAGCCTTCTGTCCACCAGTAAGTCCACTATTTTCAGGTGTTGGAGTTGGCTTGGAATCATCAGGGCTTGGTGCAACGTATTGTTGTTTCTGAAGTGAAACCTCTGTTTCAATGATATTGGATTGAGCTTGATCTTTGGATCCAGCTAACCTAATTTGAAGTTTAACTTTCCCATCTTCTTTGATATCTTCATACTTTGGAGCTGGAATGTTGAGTAGATATGTTTTGCCTTCGTCGGCATGTAATTTCTTAATTGCAGATGGGGTTTCTACTTCAGTTACATTGTCGTCTGGGAGATCTATCCATTTCTGATCTGCATAGAATCTATATTGGAAGTTTCCTGTCTTTGCCTCAAAGTGTTGTAATGTAACTTTAACTGGAATATATTCACCGGCCTTGAATGGTCCTGTATGATTTTCAGCAACAACAGTTGGCGCAGATAAATATGGAGACTTCCAAGAGAATATGTAACATTGCCGGTACCTAACTCGGATGTATGATTGGCGGCGAACTCAACAACAACAAGTAACTTTGTCTTATTATGATCCTCTGGAGCGTTAACTTTGAAAGTCCATTCTGTCTTGTTCGTGCTTGCTACGGCTGTTGCAGTGCTAACATTTTGTGATGTTTTGACGCTAGTGACAGAGGCGCTGGAAGCGTTGCTTTCTGTTGCAAAGAGATAATATGTCTTTGTAATTGTTAAGTTACTTTTGAGTATGATTTTGGCTGAGTATAAATTGCCTGAAATTACTTCGTTGCCATCGTTGTAAAGAACTCTATCGATAACTGGTGTGGAGAGTGTGTCAGAATATGTAACATTGCCGGTACCTAACTCGGATGTATGATTGGCGGCGAACTCAACAACAACAAGTAACTTTGTCTTATTATGATCCTCTGGAGCGTTAACTTTGAAAGTCCATTCTGTCTTGTTCGTGCTTGCTACGGCTGTTGCAGTGCTAACATTTTGTGATGTTTTGACGCTAGTGACAGAGGCGCTGGAAGTGTTGCTTTCTGTTGCAAAGAGATAATATGTCTTTGTAATTGTTAAGTTACTTTTGAGTATGATTTTGGCTGAGTATAAATTGCCTGAAATTACTTCGTTGCCATCGTTGTAAAGAACTCTATCGATAACTGGTGTGGAGAGTGTGTCAGAATATGTAACATTGCCGGTACCTAACTCGGATGTATGATTGGCGGCGAACTCAACAACAACAAGTAACTTTGTCTTATTATGATCCTCTGGAGCGTTAACTTTGAAAGTCCATTCTGTCTTGTTCGTGCTTGCTACGGCTGTTGCAGTGCTAACATTTTGTGATGTTTTGACGCTAGTGACAGAGGCGCTGGAAGCGTTGCTTTCTGTTGCAAAGAGATAATATGTCTTTGTAATTGTTAAGTTACTTTTGAGTATGATTTTGGCTGAGTATAAATTGCCTGAAATTACTTCGTTGCCATCGTTGTAAAGAACTCTATCGATAACTGGTGTGGAGAGTGTGTCAGAATATGTAACATTGCCGGTACCTAACTCGGATGTATGATTGGCGGCGAACTCAACAACAACAAGTAACTTTGTCTTATTATGATCCTCTGGAGCGTTAACTTTGAAAGTCCATTCTGTCTTGTTCGTGCTTGCTACGGCTGTTGCAGTGCTAACATTTTGTGATGTTTTGACGCTAGTGACAGAGGCGCTGGAAGCGTTGCTTTCTGTTGCAAAGAGATAATATGTCTTTGTAATTGTTAAGTTACTTTTGAGTATGATTTTGGCTGAGTATAAATTGCCTGAAATTACTTCGTTGCCATCGTTGTAAAGAACTCTATCGATAACTGGTGTGGAGAGTGTGTCAGAATATGTAACATTGCCGGTACCTAACTCGGATGTATGATTGGCGGCGAACTCAACAACAACAAGTAACTTTGTCTTATTATGATCCTCTGGAGCGTTAACTTTGAAAGTCCATTCTACTTGTTCGTATTTATATCCAGTGAAGATAGAATAGAAGTTTGGAGATGGTGTATAGAACTTTATACCTCGAACTGAAAAATCTTCTAACTTTGACAATAAGATATCCCAAGCATCTAACATCTTCCTTCCAACTTGTACAACTTTTATTTTCTTAAGTTTCTGTCTACATTCTTGTTCAGACACTATTGTTGCTCTTGGTTTGTTAAAGACAACATCCCATTCTTTCATGACATAACATTCTGGGGCAGAGTCAACATAAATGACTAAACGTTTCAAATTCTCGACTGCTTTGTTATAGTCTCGAAATGGACACATATTTCTGAATGCTTGGAAGTCATAAAAATCTGAAACATCTATTCTGTACATTTTTTTATAAAAATAAAAAAAATATTTTTTTATTCTTGAGCTTGTTGTTCCATTTGTTCCATTTGTTGCATTTGTTGTTCTTGAGCTATTTGTTGTTGAAGTTGTTCTTGTAATACAATACTTTCACCAGTTGCATCTTCCAATTCGAAACTTTCTGCCGTCATTGACAAATACATAGGACATAAAAGTTTTACAGGAACAAAGTTTGCGTCAACTAAGGTTAAGTTTATGTTTGCTAAAGTGTTTGAGTTTACTAAAGCTGAAAACTCTGCATTCGAATGAACAATAGGCAAACCAGCAGAGAAAGTATTGTTTATACGCATAAGTATCTTTTGGTCATAATAGTTTCTGTCGACATTCGAATAACACTTTGAACCTAAGTTTGAAACAATATATAAGATTGGTGTGCTTAAAGTCAATGGAACAGACATTCCTTGTATGACACCTTTTCCTGTTATAGGAAACTGTTGGTAGTAAAAACCAGATATAAGTTTTGTATTATAACTCATATCGTTTATAGTAAACTCAGTCGGACATTCAAACATAATGAAACCTGCTCTAGTTGCAGCACATGTTACACCCGTCCTTAAAGTATTAAATAAGTCAACAAAACCTGTTGGTGGTATATCTGAGTAAGTATCTTCAAAGGAGTATTTTTTACCATTCACAACAATAAAGTCTTCTGGTGTCAAAAGAGCAAAACAGGCTTTAGTCGTCATTGTGTTTAAGGTTAGTTTACAATATCGTCCTTGAGGACTTTGTAAGTTTGTTGTTATAGAATTATATGACTCAGGGTTTTTAGTCGTAATAGTATAAACCATTATGTCTTCTGCCATTTACTTAGCAAATAAATTTTAATGAAATGTTGTGGTCGTCAAATATTTTTATAACGTCTGGGAAACTATATTTTAAGTTCAACGTTTCACCTCCTTTCATAACGTATATCTTGTCAATGACATTATATGAAACACCACAGCAACTAATGTCGGGTTCTATTTCTTTGATGTTTATATCGTCTGCCTCTGTCAAAAGTTTCAATAGTTCTTTCAAAACTTCATGAGGTGCAATGACATATGAGTTCACTTTTACAGGGTTGTGTTCGACCAAGTTTAACATTATACTTAAAGCTTGACAAATCTTCTCCTGAGTTTTAAGTTTGTCTTTCAGTTGTTGGTAGTCGTTTCGAATATCTGCAACAGAACTTAAGTCTCTGCTAACTTCAGGATATGTTGGTTGTTCTTTTACAGGAACTATTGTTATACCATCTTCGTCTTCGTATGGTTTCCCCACTTCAACATCTCTGTCTTTGACATTGACAACAACACTTTGACTGTTTGTTTGAGTTGGTGAATTTAACTTCACATCTGCCACCGCCATTAAACCTTTTGAAACACTTACACTTCTATTTTTCGGAAATGACATTTTACTTAGAATAAAAAGATGGACGTATTCAGATATCTCTTCGAATTGAAGCAAAACAAAGTTTACACACACAAACAATACAAATACATTGACAGAATAGTTCTTTACACAAACAATGGAAAATGTTATAGAATAGCAGTCTTTGCTGAACCTAAATATTTTCATAAAGCAAAGAAAGTTGGTATAACTGAAATGGTGAAAGTTCTTGAAGCAGACAAAAATATAACTTCAAAACTTACAGATATTTCTAAAGGAAAGTTTATAATACAATATTATGTCAAAACTGGCGTACTGTCAATATTTGACGGAGAGAAGTCAGTTCAAGAACAACTTACTGACCTGCTGCCAAAATCTGCTCGATGGAAGCTGTCGTTATGCCAATCTGAGGAGCCCCAGCAGGTTTCATCGAACGAATTTTCAAAAGAGCATCTTCCGTGAAAAGTGCTATTGGTTTTGTAAACTTCTTTGCTTTCAATTCATCTGGACCGTCTCTGTCACCAGTATATTGTATTTGAACTGTACCAACAGTTGAAATACCACCCATAAAGTCTTCTGAGTCAGCAAATGGAATGCCAAGCCAAAAGTTTGAACGGTCTCCATTTGTATATTGAGTTTTTTGACCTCCTGTATGGGTCCATACTTTCACATATGGCATAATAGAACTTTGCATTTCAGGGTTAATGGTTGTTGTGAAGTTGTTGTTAAAGTTCATAGCATCTAATGTCAAGTTGTATGACCTCATATCCTCAACTGTAGAATATTCTTCTCTTGGATAATATTTGCCATCTATGTTTATATGATATTTAATACCAGGGTTGTAGAAACAAGAATAGTCATTTATAGTTCGTCTGAAAAGAACAAACATAGTATCTGCATGTTTCATTGCAGTTGTTAAGGCAATATCTGTTCTTGCACCTGGGTCAGCACTTTGGTTTCCAACTTCACCTGCAAAGTCTTTGACAGATATTTGGTGTATAGGGAACATAAGTGGAACTGCAATATATTTGGCAGCTAAAGCATTTGAAATATCTGGGTCCAACATATAGACTGCAAGTCTGCTTTCTATTCTCTTGCATTCAAATTTTTCGCATGTGAAACTTAACTGGGTCCCAAGCATCTCCAGCAGCATTGAAATAATAGTTTACTTCAGTGTTGAGGTTTGAGAAACCAAAGTCTAAGTCAACTTTGTCTTTGCAAAATTCGGCGAATGACGTTTTATTTGTTCCCTTTACGTCTGTAAGAGTGAATGGGTCTTGTGTTGGTGCAATGACTAAGTTATTTTTGCTTGGAGTAAGTTCGATAGAAATTTTTCCTGCCCAGTTTGGCAAGTATCTTAAAAACCTGAAGATGAGGAAAGATGACAAAGGAACTCTAAGTTTCAGTTTTACTTTAGTGGCAGCAGTTCCATCTGAACCAGAAAGGTTAACATAAACTCCTGGAACGTTAGGGTCAAGTCTTCTTATTTTCTCAATAGTTGCATACTGGTCTGTTTGTTCTCTAGCTTGTGGTTGTACTGAGTTTCTTAAAGCGAACCATTCATAGTTTGCCCATGTTACTGTTTGAACTAAGTCAGAGTTAGAATATATCTTATATCCCATGAAAACTTCTGGAGCATATTGGTATCCGACATAGAAAATTCCATTGCAACCTTTCTTTTCAGACAACTTGGCAGAAGGTTTTATTTCAATGTCTTGTTCCACGTATAAGAAAGAGTTGTCAATAGAAATAATATGAAACCTGTCGCAAGCAATATCTACTGTTGTTGAAGAACCTTCTCCAAACTCACCTACGTTTCCATAAGAAACAGCAGTTGTATATTCGTAAGTTCCAGGAACTATTTCTGACCTTCTAATGGCATTGTCGCATTCGTTATACCATTCGGAAACATTTCCATTCATGGCATCCAAAACTGTTGGCGTTATATTCTGAGCGGCGTACATTTCATATGGGTAAAAATATAGAATAGTTGGATTTATATGTCATAATAGAACCCACTCGGACCAAGCTTTACTTTCTTCCTGACTGAGTTTTTAACTCTTCTTTTTCCTTCATTGCCACTACTTTCACTAGATGAAGTTACTTCTTCACTACTTTCACTTTGTTCTACTCTTCTCTTCTTCTTGGTGTCGCTTTTGGTAACTTGCCCTCTGCTTCAAGTTGTTGCATCTTTGCCTCATGTTCACCTAGTATGTTGTAAATTTCCCATGTCCTTTTTGCCTTTGGGCTCTGGTCGCCCATCTCAGGTAACCTATATCCTAGAAAGATTTTGTCATAGTTTGTATTTGAGTCTTCGCGTATTGTTTGCATGACTCTTTCCTGAGTTTCCGGTTCAAGCTCTTCAAACAGAGCTTGTCCATATGGAATAAGCTCGTTTCCAAATATATGTTTTTGTAGCCATTCTGGTTTTCTTTCCATGTTACCAATAATATCTTTTGTGAATGGGAAAGCTTTTACCCAATGTTTCAGTCTTTCGTCATTTATTTCTGTAGTTGGTTTTATTTTGTCAAGGAACATGTTTTTCAATACTAACATTTCATTTGGTACTGTCCATTTGAGTTTTCTTAAATATTCATCCCTTCTCGGTTCATTGTCTGCAAAGTAAGTTTTTATGACATTTTGTAAACTTTCGTTTGCAAGGTCATGTACAATAGGTTCTCTTCCTTCTCTCTCCCTAACTGTCTTTCTAAACTCTTCACCAAATATACCATCTCTATGGTTCTGTGTAGTTCTTTGAGATAAATGTTTTAGAACGTCAGGTGTTATATTTCCATCAGCCATGTTCATTTCATACTGGTTCAAAATATCTGCATCTTTCATATCTTTCAATGGCATTAAAGCCGCGCTGAAAATACCAGCTATATCTGGTTCACCATTCACTTCCATTGCGTCTACAACTTCTTGGAATTGTGGTTGTAAGTTTATGAACCACCTATCCGGATTAGCTTTATGACCCCATCTCATTGTAGTTCCATAGTCTGCAGAAACAAAAGTAGGTTTGTTTCCATATTGGTTAGGTTCTGAATGAACTTTAAACAATGTTTCATTTCTATATGTTTTGTTGAAATTTAACCTTTTATTTTCACCGAGTTCAGCCAAAGATTGAACGTTATATGGTCGTAAGTAAAAAGGATTGTTGTATTTGCGTACATTATCTTTCAGTACTTCCATTCTATGCTGAATATTTTCATCTGATGTTGGAGTCTTTTGTATGTCGGCAAACATTTTTCGATATTCTTCTACTATGTCAGCCGAATTTTTTTTAGACTCTTGGAAAGATTCCATATTCACCTCATACTCTTGTTGAGGGTCAAGATTTTTCGGCTGTTCCAAATCTTCATCTAGTTCTGTGAGGTTAGTTTCCAAAGGAGGGACTTGTTCGTTTCCTTCAGGCTCTTCTAGCTGTTGTTGCTGAACTATTTCTTCCATGTCTGGTTGTATCTGAACTTCTTCCTGTTGAGTTTCTTGTACCTCATCTGCTGGCATTTCATATATTCCGAGACCGTTTTTAAAAAGTTCCCTATCTAAGTCATCCGGACTCATAAACCTTTCTTCTTTCGTTCCGTCTCTATTTTTTACGCGTTTCATGAAGAGAGTTGAATTGTCATTTAGCTCTGACACCAAATATCTCGGAGTAAATTCGTTCATGTCATTTGGATGATATGCTATTAAATCATATCCCTTAGCGAGCTTGTATTTTCCAGGTTTGAAATTATATCCCATTTGGTGCTGAACCATAAAGCTAAATAGGTTCGGGTCTGTATTTCCTTCCTTGAACTTTCTAATAGCTTCTTTATATCTGTCACTAAAGTCAAGAGTATCTGGGTAACCATATTCTTCCTTAAGCATTTTTAAGAAATCTTGGTTTCCTTGTTCTCTACTTCTTTTATGTCCTTGCTCTGTTTGTGGTTGTTGTGCTGGTTGTGGAGGTGGTTGTTGTGCAGGGTTTTGAACTGTTGGTTGCTGTGCTGGTTGTGGAGGTGGTTGTTGTGCAGGGTTTTGAACTGTTGGTTGCTGTGCTGGTTGTGGAGGTGGTTGTTGTGCTGGTTGTTGTTGTTGTTGTGGTGCTGGATTTTGAACTGTTGGTTGTTGTGTTGGTTTTGGTGCATGCCTGTGTCTGTGTCCATGTGACGATGTAAATGTTTTAGGTAGTCCTGGTGCAGGTGCTTCTCTTGGAGGGTTTGGTGGTATATAAGTTCCACTAGCTAGTATATAAGTTCCACCAGCTGGTATATAAGTTCCACCAGCTGGCACATATGTTCCATCTGCAGCATAATGTCCTACACCTGACTTTTCGTTCTTAAGAAAGCATTTACTAGGTCTCTTTTGGTCTGTTGTAACTCTTTTTCTTGACTTTCCACAACAGCTGTTCTAACGGCGTCATGGGCACTTTGAACTGCCTGTCTCGTTTGCATCTGTTATTTTTCGTCATATTTTGTGCTACTTCTTTTAACTCTTTGTCGAAACCTTCAGACTTCAGTTTCTTTCCAGATGAGAAGTCGTTCACTAGTTTCACCTTACTATGAAGAGCTTCGAAGGCGTTCTTAAAGTCAGCATTCGTTAAAGCTTCATTTGAACTGTCTTCATCCGCTTGTATTTTTGTCCTTATTGACCCTATAAGTTGGGCTGCTTTAGCGTTGGCTTGGGCGTCTAACCAGTCATTATTAGCTTTTATATATTCTGCGCTTTTCATTGCCTTTTGCATGGCTGCGTCGTTATTTTTACTTTCTTGTGCTAAGTTTTCATACTGTACGGTTTGGTTTTGCAACTGTAAAAGTTTTTCTGCCTTTACATTTGCTTCAACTTCTTTTTTATACTCATCGCTATCCATATATGTCTTCAGGGCTTTTTGTTTTATTTCTTCATCTTTCAGTACTTTATATTGAGTAGTATGGTTTTTCAAATTTATAACATCTTGTTCCATTTTTGCTACTTCTGCTGCTTTTTCTGACACTTTTTTCGCATATTCCTCTGTACTTAGTTCTTTCAGTTGTTCTTCTTTCTTCTTTTTCTCTACGTTTAACTCATTGAGTTTCTTTGTGTGTCTGTCATATTCTAGTTTCTTTTCGTTTTCACTTATTTGTTTCTGTATGTCTATGTTTGACTTTTTGACATCTGTTATTTGATTTTTGAGTGAACTCAAATTCATTTGACTTTGAGGGTTATAAGCTGTTCCGTCTGCAGCTCCACCATAGCCTGCCATTTTCGCTAAAAGTGCCGCTCTTAAACCTCCACTCTGTGCACCAATAACTCGGTTTAAAAGCATAGGGTTGCTTGACATTTGTTGCAACATAGTGGGGTCATTCAGCATTTGTTGTTGCAACTGTTGTTGTGGTGTCAGTTTTACTATTGGATGTTTCAATGCTCCCTTCCTCTTACGTATATTCTTACGTAGCTTACGTGGCATTTTAAGTGAAGTTAAAAAGCGGTTTTATACTAAACATCTTCGGGGCTAGAGGGCGCAACGCGCCTGGAAGCCCCACTACCTTTTTTTTTCAAGTAGATGTGATTTGATTCTGTACAACTAAATATTAATATATTTAAAACATTGTAGAATTAAAATTTTTGACGATATCAATTTATAAAAAAAATGCAAGCGAATCCTTTTAATAAAGCTAAGATACGATTTGCTTCACTTTGTCCACCTAGTAAAGTGTTCAACACAGGGAGCATGGACTGGGAAGCATGTGGGCTACTTGCATTAGCCGGTAAAGGCACAATTTATCTCTATAAAACTACTAAAAATGATATTTCTTTCTTATGATCCATTGAAATTCTAAATTCTAACATAACTTGCCTTAAATTCCACTATGAGCTACCTTATCTTGCAATTTCAGACGATTGCGGAAGAGTTTTGTTATGGGATTGTGAATCAGGTCTTACACTCGGAATCACTCGTCAAGTATCTGAAGCTCAGTATGTATCGGAGCTTCAATGGTCCCGTAAAATCGTTTTAGGCTTTGCAGAACCAAATACAATTTATAGTATCGATTTTTGGCCGTATGAAGCTGAAGATCAAGCGAAAAACTCACGAATACTTTGGAAGATAGATGTTCCTGGTACATATACAAGGATGGCTGTTAATAGTTCAGATATATTCACTGCAATTCTATATTCTAATGGTCCATCCTTTACAATTATCACGTCAAAGAATGCCAAGCAGGCTCCAACATCTCAATCTCAATCCCATACTTTAGATAAATCAGAAAAAATCGTAGAAATTCAACATCATCCCCATATTAGTAATATTTTATTAATTATGCTTGAAGGAAAAATACTTACGTTTAACATAGCGACCAAATCTGGCCGAAATCTTGTAATCGATGAATCATCCCAATCATCTTTCCATAAACTGCTTCCTTCTTTAACAAATGACAACGAAATTACAGTTTATGGTCAAGACTCGTCACTCAGTATCTATATCTGTAACGAAGACTACATTTTTACAAAATCAGGAACAATAAAATTGAAAAGAGAGCTGTTTGACTTAAAATCGAAGTATTTACCACTATCCGCTGCATGTAACCGTGCACTTCCCGAGCGATACATCGCGTTCTCTCCATCAAATGGCTTAGTTATGTTTGCCATAAAAGATGATATACCTTACGTCATCGCGCAGTCTCAAATTATACCACAGATACCAACCTGTTACGATTTCTACGACGGAATCCTTGCTTTCGGCACTCCAACCGGAAAGATAATTTTCGCAGACGTTTCAGAAGGGAAATACACACAGAACTACCTTGCATCCAGCACATCCATTGAAAAGATCAAGTTCCTTACCAAAGATGTCCTTCTGTGGTACTCAAAAACCGAGTGTGGATCAATAAATCTTCCCAAGCGCCAAGTTATTCCAATCCACACTCGCCTTGGCCCTGCCACAGACCTAATATGTTCAGAGGAGCTCGGCGTTTTCGTCCACGGCAAATACGACCTTGGTATTTTTTATGATGTCAAACAAAAGCCGATGACTCTTCAAACATCCATCACCGCTGTTGCAGTCCAAGTATCCAGAATACCAGCAACATGTTTCCAAGGCGATACTCCCAATTTCGCCGTATTATTATCTACCGGAGAAATCCAAGTCTACACATACAAGAACGGCATAGCACAGATGCCTGTTCTGAGGCTGCGTAACTCACGGGAGAACTCCAGGACAACTTGTCTTGCTTGGAAAGGCGATTGCATCATAACTGCTGACACAGACGGCGTAATTATGTTTTACGACTTTGCTTTCGGTACATCGAAGCAAACATACTCTCCTTTCATCGACATAGACAGGATAGAGTTCGAGAGATCATCCAGCGGATTGTACGTACACGCGAGAGACGGAAAATTTGGTTTTTCACTTGAAAAAGTGGAAAGTTGTCCTTTTTCTGTTTCCTCATTCGCTGTAACAGGAAATGGACTCGTCCTCGTCTCCCCGCTCAATGACGAAGCCGTGAAATTCGTTATTGCAAGAGACTGGAGATCTGTAAAAAGAATCACTTCACCTGCCCTCTTAAAACCGCTAAAAACCGCCCAGCAACGGTTAGAGCTTATGGGTGAGCAATTATTAACGAATCCTACTACAGGAACATGGTCAGAAGCACTTCAAATAGCTGAGATAGCTAATGACCATGGATTTCCAACTGATTCCATTATTTGGAAGTGTGTTTCACGTAGTTTGGGAGGTCCGAGGTTGCAAGCACGGCATTCCATGTTTGGAGGGAAAGAAGAAGTTGTTTCCGCGTTGAGGATTCAATCTTCTCTGTTTTCTCCTGCAGATACTCCGATTTCTGCCATTTTCAACTTGTTGTTCAAGTTCAGAATGGGTGATAGAAGAGGAGCTGTCGAAGTTTTCAAGAGTCTCTCCAACAAAAGCGAGTTCACAATAGTGGCAAGCATTTGTTCGGCGTTGCTTCTCGGTTACGAAGATAAAATTTTGCCACAAAACGTGACAGAATTTTTGATAACAACCGCTGTTCCACTTTTTGCACAGCACAGATTTATAGAAGGCTGTATATTGATGCATTTAGCTGGCGCTAATCTTTCTGCCGCAAGATATCTTCAGGACAACGGAAGATGGGAAGATTCTGTCGAAGTCTGCAAATTGGAAGAGTTTTCGAATGAGTCGAAGAGTTTGTTGAGAAGAGCCGCCCACCACTTCTTGGATACTGGAAATGCAATGAACGCTTTGTTGCTGTTCATATCAATAAGAGATTTCCATCCTGCTTTGGCAATTTTGATGCAGATAAAATACAAAGCTCTCGCGTTTCATTTGATGATGTTCTTGGATAGGGCTGATGTAATTAAGCCGTACGACGAAGACACTTCGAGATACGCAACACAGTTTGCGGATTTGGATACTTTGAGACAGGATATAATTGTCAAATATGACAAAATAATTAAGAAATAATTTTATTTGTATATTTATTTTCTTTATTTATAAAAAAAAGTCGAAAAAAAATGAAATTGTTTATATCGCATTTTCAATGATCTTTCAAGCCAGTTGTCAGATAGAAAAAAATTACGCATTTAACAAAGTTAAAGGGGAAAAGCATCCTGAAATTACGAAACATTTTAAAAAAAAATAAAAAAAAATAAAGTGGGAAAGTCTGGAAATGATATGCTATGTATTGTAATTTTCAAAACTCAGCTTTCTAATGGAGCTATCACTTGTTACGTAAACTATATATATCGAATCAAAAGTTTGCCATGTTGTAATTTGATTTACAAGACATGATTTAATTAAAAAATAAAGGGTTTAAAATATAAAATAAAATATTTATCAAAGAAAAAAAGTTAAACTAAAAAATATATCAAAATAAATATTATATTAATATAAAGAGGTAGCAGTTTGACCAGCTGGATCTGTGATAGAAACTGTAATTTTAACCGTTGAGTCTTCAGAAATCTTTGAAGGAGCTGCAATTTGGAAAA
>NC_067207.1:7889071-7916493 GCF_026262505.1 Trichomonas vaginalis G3 | reverse complement strand
ACCAGAGCCCAAAGGCAAAAAGGACATGGGAAATTTACAACATACTAGGTGAACATGAGGCAAAGATGCAACAACTTGAAGCAGAGGGCAAGTTACCAAAAGCGACACCAAAGAAGAAGAGAAGAGTAGAACAAAGTGAAAGTAGTGAAGAAGTAACTTCATCTAGTGAAAGTAGTGGCAATGAAGGAAAAAGAAGAGTTAAAAACTCAGTCAGGAAGAAAGTAAAGCTTGGTCCGAGTGGGTTCTATTATGACATATAAATCCAACTATTCTATATTTTTACCCATATGAAATGTACGCCGCTCAGAATATAACGCCAACAGTTTTGGATGCCATGAATGGAAATGTTTCCGAATGGTATAACGAATGCGACAATGCCATTAGAAGGTCAGAAATAGTTCCTGGAACTTACGAATATACAACTGCTGTTTCTTATGGAAACGTAGGTGAGTTTGGAGAAGGTTCTTCAACAACAGTAGATATTGCTTGCGACAGGTTTCATATTATTTCTATTGACAACTCTTTCTTATACGTGGAACAAGACATTGAAATAAAACCTTCTGCCAAGTTGTCTGAAAAGAAAGGTTGCAATGGAATTTTCTATGTCGGATACCAATATGCTCCAGAAGTTTTCATGGGATATAAGATATATTCTAACTCTGACTTAGTTCAAACAGTAACATGGGCAAACTATGAATGGTTCGCTTTAAGAAACTCAGTACAACCACAAGCTAGAGAACAAACAGACCAGTATGCAACTATTGAGAAAATAAGAAGACTTGACCCTAACGTTCCAGGAGTTTATGTTAACCTTTCTGGTTCAGATGGAACTGCTGCCACTAAAGTAAAACTGAAACTTAGAGTTCCTTTGTCATCTTTCCTCATCTTCAGGTTTTTAAGATACTTGCCAAACTGGGCAGGAAAAATTTCTATCGAACTTACTCCAAGCAAAAATAACTTAGTCATTGCACCAACACAAGACCCATTCACTCTTACAGACGTAAAGGGAACAAATAAAACGTCATTCGCCGAATTTTGAAAGACAAAGTTGACTTAGACTTTGGTTTCTCAAACCTCAACACTGAAGTAAACTATTATTTCAATGCTGCTGGAGATGCTTGGGACCCAGTTAAGTTCACATGCGAAAAATTTGAATGCAAGAGAATAGAAAGCAGACTTGCAGTCTATATGTTGGACCCAGATATTTCAAATGCTTTAGCTGCCAAATATATTGCAGTTCCACTTATGTTCCCTATACACCAAATATCTGTCAAAGACTTTGCAGGTGAAGTTGGAAACCAAAGTGCTGACCCAGGTGCAAGAACAGATATTGCCTTAACAACTGCAATGAAACATGCAGATACTATGTTTGTTCTTTTCAGACGAACTATAAATGACTATTCTTGTTTCTACAACCCTGGTATTAAATATCATATAAACATAGATGGCAAATATTATCCAAGAGAAGAATATTCTACAGTTGAGGATATGAGGTCATACAACTTGACATTAGATGCTATGAACTTTAACAACAACTTCACAACAACCATTAACCCTGAAATGCAAAGTTCTATTATGCCATATGTGAAAGTATGGACCCATACAGGAGGTCAAAAAACTCAATATACAAATGGAGACCGTTCAAACTTTTGGCTTGGCATTCCATTTGCTGACTCAGAAGACTTTATGGGTGGTATTTCAACTGTTGGTACAGTTCAAATACAATATACTGGTGACAGAGACGGTCCAGATGAATTGAAAGCAAAGAAGTTTACAAAACCAATAGCACTTTTCACGGAAGATGCTCTTTTGAAAATTCGTTCGATGAAACCTGCTGGGGCTCCTCAGATTGGCATAACGACAGCTTCCATCGAGCAGATTTTGGCAGCAGGTCAGTAAGTTGTTCTTGAACTGACTTCTCTCCGTCAAATATTGACAGTACGCCAGTTTTGACATAATATTGTATTATAAACTTTCCTTTAGAAATATCTGTAAGTTTTGAAGTTATATTTTTGTCTGCTTCAAGAACTTTCACCATTTCAGTTATACCAACTTTCTTTGCTTTATGAAAATATTTAGGTTCAGCAAAGACTGCTATTCTATAACATTTTCCATTGTTTGTGTAAAGAACTATTCTGTCAATGTATTTGTATTGTTTGTGTGTGTAAACTTTGTTTTGCTTCAATTCGAAGAGATATCTGAATACGTCCATCTTTTTATTCTAAGTAAAATGTCATTTCCGAAAAATAGAAGTGTAAGTGTTTCAAAAGGTTTAATGGCGGTGGCAGATGTGAAGTTAAATTCACCAACTCAAACAAACAGTCAAAGTGTTGTTGTCAATGTCAAAGACAGAGATGTTGAAGTGGGGAAACCATACGAAGACGAAGATGGTATAACAATAGTTCCTGTAAAAGAACAACCAACATATCCTGAAGTTAGCAGAGACTTAAGTTCTGTTGCAGATATTCGAAACGACTACCAACAACTGAAAGACAAACTTAAAACTCAGGAGAAGATTTGTCAAGCTTTAAGTATAATGTTAAACTTGGTCGAACACAACCCTGTAAAAGTGAACTCATATGTCATTGCACCTCATGAAGTTTTGAAAGAACTATTGAAACTTTTGACAGAGGCAGACGATATAAACATCAAAGAAATAGAACCCGACATTAGTTGCTGTGGTGTTTCATATAATGTCATTGACAAGATATACGTTATGAAAGGAGGTGAAACGTTGAACTTAAAATATAGTTTCCCAGACGTTATAAAAATATTTGACGACCACAACATTTCATTAAAATTTATTTGCTAAGTAAATGGCAGAAGACATAATGGTTTATACTATTACGACTAAAAACCCTGAGTCATATAATTCTATAACAACAAACTTACAAAGTCCTCAAGGACGATATTGTAAACTAACCTTAAACACAATGACGACTAAAGCCTGTTTTGCTCTTTTGACACCAGAAGACTTTATTGTTGTGAATGGTAAAAAATACTCCTTTGAAGATACTTACTCAGATATACCACCAACAGGTTTTGTTGACTTATTTAATACTTTAAGGACGGGTGTAACATGTGCTGCAACTAGAGCAGGTTTCATTATGTTTGAATGTCCGACTGAGTTTACTATAAACGATATGAGTTATAATACAAAACTTATATCTGGTTTTTACTACCAACAGTTTCCTATAACAGGAAAAGGTGTCATACAAGGAATGTCTGTTCCATTGACTTTAAGCACACCAATCTTATATATTGTTTCAAACTTAGGTTCAAAGTGTTATTCGAATGTCGACAGAAACTATTATGACCAAAAGATACTTATGCGTATAAACAATACTTTCTCTGCTGGTTTGCCTATTGTTCATTCGAATGCAGAGTTTTCAGCTTTAGTAAACTCAAACACTTTAGCAAACATAAACTTAACCTTAGTTGACGCAAACTTTGTTCCTGTAAAACTTTTATGTCCTATGTATTTGTCAATGACGGCAGAAAGTTTCGAATTGGAAGATGCAACTGGTGAAAGTATTGTATTACAAGAACAACTTCAACAACAAATAGCTCAAGAACAACAAATGCAACAAATGGAACAAATGGAACAACAAGCTCAAGAATAAAAAATATTTTTTTTTATTTTTATAAAAAAATGTACAGAATAGATGTTTCAGATTTTTATGACTTCCAAGCATTCAGAAATATGTGTCCATTTCGAGACTATAACAAAGCAGTCGAGAATTTGAAACGTTTAGTCATTTATGTTGACTCTGCCCCAGAATGTTATGTCATGAAAGAATGGGATGTTGTCTTTAACAAACCAAGAGCAACAATAGTGTCTGAACAAGAATGTAGACAGAAACTTAAGAAAATAAAAGTTGTACAAGTTGGAAGGAAGATGTTAGATGCTTGGGATATCTTATTGTCAAAGTTAGAAGATTTTTCAGTTCGAGGTATAAAGTTCTATACACCATCTCCAAACTTCTATTCTATCTTCACTGGATATAAATACGAACAAGTAGAATGGACTTTCAAAGTTAACGCTCCAGAGGATCATAATAAGACAAAGTTACTTGTTGTTGTTGAGTTCGCCGCCAATCATACATCCGAGTTAGGTACCGGCAATGTTACATATTCTGACACACTCTCCACACCAGTTATCGATAGAGTTCTTTACAACGATGGCAACGAAGTAATTTCAGGCAATTTATACTCAGCCAAAATCATACTCAAAAGTAACTTAACAATTACAAAGACATATTATCTCTTTGCAACAGAAAGCAACGCTTCCAGCGCCTCTGTCACTAGCGTCAAAACATCACAAAATGTTAGCACTGCAACAGCCGTAGCAAGCACGAACAAGACAGAATGGACTTTCAAAGTTAACGCTCCAGAGGATCATAATAAGACAAAGTTACTTGTTGTTGTTGAGTTCGCCGCCAATCATACATCCGAGTTAGGTACCGGCAATGTTACATATTCTGACACACTCTCCACACCAGTTATCGATAGAGTTCTTTACAACGATGGCAACGAAGTAATTTCAGGCAATTTATACTCAGCCAAAATCATACTCAAAAGTAACTTAACAATTACAAAGACATATTATCTCTTTGCAACAGAAAGCAACGCTTCCAGCGCCTCTGTCACTAGCGTCAAAACATCACAAAATGTTAGCACTGCAACAGCCGTAGCAAGCAACAAGACAGAATGGACTTTCAAAGTTAACGCTCCAGAGGATCATAATAAGACAAAGTTACTTGTTGTTGTTGAGTTCGCCGCCAATCATACATCCGAGTTAGGTACCGGCAATGTTACATATTCTCTTGGAACGTCTCCATATTTATCTGCGCCAACTGTTGTTGCTGAAAATCATACAGGACCATTCAAGGCCGGTGAATATATTCCAGTTAAAGTTACATTACAACACTTTGAGGCAAAGACAGGAAACTTCCAATATAGATTCTATGCAGATCAGAAATGGATAGATCTCCCAGACGACAATGTAACTGAAGTAGAAACCCCATCTGCAATTAAGAAATTACATGCCGACGAAGGCAAAACATATCTACTCAACATTCCAGCTCCAAAGTATGAAGATATCAAAGAAGATGGGAAAGTTAAACTTCAAATTAGGTTAGCTGGATCCAAAGATCAAGCTCAATCCAATATCATTGAAACAGAGGTTTCACTTCAGAAACAACAATACGTTGCACCAAGCCCTGATGATTCCAAGCCAACTCCAACACCTGAAAATAGTGGACTTACTGGTGGACAGAAGGCTGGTATTGTTATTGGCGTTCTTCTTGCTGTTATCCTTATTATTCTCATCATCTACTTCGTTTTCTGCAGGAAACCATCTAAAGATAAATCATCATCTGATATCCAAGATGATTCCGGCTCCGGTGTTAATGTGTAATTTAATTTAATTAAGGATGTCAATTTGGAAGAAAAGTGAGAAAATTCCTAAAATGCTAAAAATGAATTTTCCAAACGTACTTTTTTATCTCATTTTTATTTTGAAAAAAATTTGGAGAGAAAACTCTTCGTTTTTGAATTTTGTCACGATGGTTTTAAAGTATAGGGTGTCCAAAGGTGTGTTTAGCACAAACCTGAATACTGCGAATAGAAATAAACAAGTTACATATATATATAAAGTTTATTTAAATATAATCACCATTGATTCAATCACGCGTTCGCAGCGATCGATCCAGGCTTGAAAGACACGCTTTAAATCATCATGAGAAAATTGCTCAAATTGCTCTCTTACAAAATTTTCAAGATCATCTGGACTCGCGAATTCGCGTCCTTCAGCTCTCTTTTTTAGCGTGCCGAATAAATAAAAGTCAGAGGGTGCAATATCAGGTGAATAAATTGGGTTTGGAACAACTTTGACATTGTTTTCCACCAAGTAATTCATTACCTTATGACTTTTGTGAACTCTTGAATTATCAAAATGAATTGCAAACTTTTGTTTTTGTTGTTTTTTATTTCTCAAACTCATCAGAATTGATAATTTGAGTAAGAACATTGTCAATTAGATACTGAGCATTCATCGTATTAGGTTTTTGAAGAATATCAATTGCGATGATGTCATTTACGCCCCAAAAAACCGACAACATCATCATTGGTGTGTCAATTTTTTTCTTCGGGAATGTTTGCGGATTTTTCTCGTAAACGAAAAAGGGGATTTGACGGAGTCAAATCCCCGCTCGCAAAAAGTGGACTTTACATGTCAAATTTTATATGCATGTAATGTCCACTTTTATGAGTTTTAGGAAGGAATTGGAAGCCATGAGTTACTGACATTTCATCAGTATCTCATAGCCTCCAATTCCTTCTTAAAATGGGAGAAACTTTGTCCGAATAGTTTAACATTCGGACAAAGTTTCTCCCATTTTAAGAAGGAATTGGAGGGTAAGAGATATACCATATGAATGTATATCTCTTACCCTCCAATTCCTTCTAGAAAGTGTCCAAACTTTGGGTTAATTGCAAACTATTAACCCAAAGTTTGGACACTTTCAAGTGGAGATGGAAGGCTTTGGGGTATATATTAATACAATATACCTCAAAGCCTTCCATCTCCACTACAAATGGGAGAAACTTTGTCCGAATAGTTTAACATTCGGACAAAGTTTCTCCCATCTTTCAATGTAATTGCTACCTGTGAGGTACTGACTTGAAGTCAGTGCTTCACAGGTAGCAATATCCAAAAATTTAAAAACATTTTATCAGTTCGTTAAAGAACTAGAGCCTCCTAGGTACTGAACCAGAATCAGTGCCTAGGGGACTCTAGTGATCTATATAAATCTGAGAAACTTTGAGGAAATTGTTCGACATTTCCTCAAAGTTTCTCAGCAATTTAGCGAGGAATGTTCGTTATCGTGTAGATATTTATAATATATACATGATAACAAACATTCTCCGCTAAAAGATGTAAAATCTTATAAGAAATGATTGCAAAAGAATAACAAATTGCAACAAATTTTATATGAAACTGAACCTTATGAGGTAGTGATTCAAGATCACCGCCTCATAAGATTCAGTTTCAATCTCAAGTATCTCAAAAGTAAGGCTCTATTTTTTGCCATGTAAAGTGTCACTTTACTGTCAAACCGTTTTTATCGTTTTCGTTTACAACATTTTCATCCTTCGGGATCCATATGATTTTGGCTTCTGTTGCATATTGAAACCAAGACTCGTCCCCTGTTACTAAAAAGCGAAACTTCTTGGATTGATACGCACCCAATATAGAGAGGAGCTCTTTCGAAGATTGGACTCTAGATTTTTTTTGAACTGAATTAAGGTTGTGCGGAACCCAACGTGTATACGCTAGTTTGTAGTTCAAATAATTGTGCAGATAATAACTGACTGTTGTACGTGGTATCTTTGTCATCTCCTCTATCCTTCTAAGTGATGCTCTTGGGTCTTCATCTAGCGCTTGAAGAATTGCTTTGATTTTTCTTTGATCCGGCGATTTTTTGTCAATTTTTATGATGGGCGCCTTTTTGTTCATGAAGTGATACATCCTAACATGATACGTTACAGTGGAATAGCTAGGAGCATCCATACCGAAGCATTTTACCAATGTCTCGTAGATTTTTTTACAGTCTTTGCATTTTTTGCAAGAGCGAGGATGTTTTCTTTATGATTCATTAAAAAAATGAAAAAAATCCCGCCAAAATTTCCCGCGAAACCGCCTCTTGTCTCAAAATTCATTTTATATCCCGGCATGGCGCCAAAATACAACATACTCATCATATACATATATTCATATTTTTTATTATATATTTATAATCAGCATATATCTCCTTTAATAGTCTCATATAGAGCGCTGTGCTAAACGCACCTTTGGACACCCTATATATTATACACATGTATTGATATTACTATTTTTGTATATTTTAAGAGAAAATTATATTCTCCTAAAGTGAAAACAATTTTCCAAATTGCAGCTCCTTCAAAGATTTCTGAAGACTCAACGGTTAAAATTACAGTTTCTATCACAGATCCAGCTGGTCAAACTGCTACCTCTTTATATTAATATAATATTTATTTTGATATATTTTTTAGTTTAACTTTTTTTCTTTGATAAATATTTTATTTTATATTTTAAACCCTTTATTTTTTAATTAAATCATGTCTTGTAAATCAAATTACAACATAGCAAACTTTTGATTCGATATATATAGTTTACGTAACAAGTGATAGCTCCATTAGAAAGCTGAGTTTTGAAAATTACAATACATAGCATATCATTTCCAGACTTTCCCACTTTATTTTTTTTTTATTTTTTTTAAAATGTTTCGTAATTTCAGGATGCTTTTCCCCTTTAACTTTGTTAAATGCGTAATTTTTTTCTATCTGACAACTGGCTTGAAAGATCATTGAAAATGCGATATAAACAATTTCATTTTTTTTCGACTTTTTTTTATAAATAAAGAAAATAAATATACAAATAAAATTATTTCTTAATTATTTTGTCATATTTGACAATTATATCCTGTCTCAAAGTATCCAAATCCGCAAACTGTGTTGCGTATCTCGAAGTGTCTTCGTCGTACGGCTTAATTACATCAGCCCTATCCAAGAACATCATCAAATGAAACGCGAGAGCTTTGTATTTTATCTGCATCAAAATTGCCAAAGCAGGATGGAAATCTCTTATTGATATGAACAGCAACAAAGCGTTCATTGCATTTCCAGTATCCAAGAAGTGGTGGGCGGCTCTTCTCAACAAACTCTTCGACTCATTCGAAAACTCTTCCAATTTGCAGACTTCGACAGAATCTTCCCATCTTCCGTTGTCCTGAAGATATCTTGCGGCAGAAAGATTAGCGCCAGCTAAATGCATCAATATACAGCCTTCTATAAATCTGTGCTGTGCAAAAAGTGGAACAGCGGTTGTTATCAAAAATTCTGTCACGTTTTGTGGCAAAATTTTATCTTCGTAACCGAGAAGCAACGCCGAACAAATGCTTGCCACTATTGTGAACTCGCTTTTGTTGGAGAGACTCTTGAAAACTTCGACAGCTCCTCTTCTATCACCCATTCTGAACTTGAACAACAAGTTGAAAATGGCAGAAATCGGAGTATCTGCAGGAGAAAACAGAGAAGATTGAATCCTCAACGCGGAAACAACTTCTTCTTTCCCTCCAAACATGGAATGCCGTGCTTGCAACCTCGGACCTCCCAAACTACGTGAAACACACTTCCAAATAATGGAATCAGTTGGAAATCCATGGTCATTAGCTATCTCAGCTATTTGAAGTGCTTCTGACCATGTTCCTGTAGTAGGATTCGTTAATAATTGCTCACCCATAAGCTCTAACCGTTGCTGGGCGGTTTTTAGCGGTTTTAAGAGGGCAGGTGAAGTGATTCTTTTTACAGATCTCCAGTCTCTTGCAATAACGAATTTCACGGCTTCGTCATTGAGCGGGGAGACGAGGACGAGTCCATTTCCTGTTACAGCGAATGAGGAAACAGAAAAAGGACAACTTTCCACTTTTTCAAGTGAAAAACCAAATTTTCCGTCTCTCGCGTGTACGTACAATCCGCTGGATGATCTCTCGAACTCTATCCTGTCTATGTCGATGAAAGGAGAGTATGTTTGCTTCGATGTACCGAAAGCAAAGTCGTAAAACATAATTACGCCGTCTGTGTCAGCAGTTATGATGCAATCGCCTTTCCAAGCAAGACAAGTTGTCCTGGAGTTCTCCCGTGAGTTACGCAGCCTCAGAACAGGCATCTGTGCTATGCCGTTCTTGTATGTGTAGACTTGGATTTCTCCGGTAGATAATAATACGGCGAAATTGGGAGTATCGCCTTGGAAACATGTTGCTGGTATTCTGGATACTTGGACTGCAACAGCGGTGATGGATGTTTGAAGAGTCATCGGCTTTTGTTTGACATCATAAAAAATACCAAGGTCGTATTTGCCGTGGACGAAAACGCCGAGCTCCTCTGAACATATTAGGTCTGTGGCAGGGCCAAGGCGAGTGTGGATTGGAATAACTTGGCGCTTGGGAAGATTTATTGATCCACACTCGGTTTTTGAGTACCACAGAAGGACATCTTTGGTAAGGAACTTGATCTTTTCAATGGATGTGCTGGATGCAAGGTAGTTCTGTGTGTATTTCCCTTCTGAAACGTCTGCGAAAATTATCTTTCCGGTTGGAGTGCCGAAAGCAAGGATTCCGTCGTAGAAATCGTAACAGGTTGGTATCTGTGGTATAATTTGAGACTGCGCGATGACGTAAGGTATATCATCTTTTATGGCAAACATAACTAAGCCATTTGATGGAGAGAACGCGATGTATCGCTCGGGAAGTGCACGGTTACATGCAGCGGATAGTGGTAAATACTTCGATTTTAAGTCAAACAGCTCTCTTTTCAATTTTATTGTTCCTGATTTTGTAAAAATGTAGTCTTCGTTACAGATATAGATACTGAGTGACGAGTCTTGACCATAAACTGTAATTTCGTTGTCATTTGTTAAAGAAGGAAGCAGTTTATGGAAAGATGATTGGGATGATTCATCGATTACAAGATTTCGGCCAGATTTGGTCGCTATGTTAAACGTAAGTATTTTTCCTTCAAGCATAATTAATAAAATATTACTAATATGGGGATGATGTTGAATTTCTACGATTTTTTCTGATTTATCTAAAGTATGGGATTGAGATTGAGATGTTGGAGCCTGCTTGGCATTCTTTGACGTGATAATTGTAAAGGATGGACCATTAGAATATAGAATTGCAGTGAATATATCTGAACTATTAACAGCCATCCTTGTATATGTACCAGGAACATCTATCTTCCAAAGTATTCGTGAGTTTTTCGCTTGATCTTCAGCTTCATACGGCCAAAAATCGATACTATAAATTGTATTTGGTTCTGCAAAGCCTAAAACGATTTTACGGGACCATTGAAGCTCCGATACATACTGAGCTTCAGATACTTGACGAGTGATTCCGAGTGTAAGACCTGATTCACAATCCCATAACAAAACTCTTCCGCAATCGTCTGAAATTGCAAGATAAGGTAGCTCATAGTGGAATTTAAGGCAAGTTATGTTAGAATTTAGAATTTCAATGGATCATAAGAAAGAAATATCATTTTTAGTAGTTTTATAGAGATAAATTGTGCCTTTACCGGCTAATGCAAGTAGCCCACATGCTTCCCAGTCCATGCTCCCTGTGTTGAACACTTTACTAGGTGGACAAAGTGAAGCAAATCGTATCTTAGCTTTATTAAAAGGATTCGCTTGCATTTTTTTTATAAATTGATATCGTCAAAAATTTTAATTCTACAATGTTTTAAATATATTAATATTTAGTTGTACAGAATCAAATCACATCTACTTGAAAAAAAAAAGGTAGTGGGGCTTCCAGGCGCGTTGCGCCCTCTAGCCCCGAAGATGTTTAGTATAAAACCGCTTTTTAACTTCACTTAAAATGCCACGTAAGCTACGTAAGAATATACGTAAGAGGAAGGGAGCATTGAAACATCCAATAGTAAAACTGACACCACAACAACAGTTGCAACAACAAATGCTGAATGACCCCACTATGTTGCAACAAATGTCAAGCAACCCTATGCTTTTAAACCGAGTTATTGGTGCACAGAGTGGAGGTTTAAGAGCGGCACTTTTAGCGAAAATGGCAGGCTATGGTGGAGCTGCAGACGGAACAGCTTATAACCCTCAAAGTCAAATGAATTTGAGTTCACTCAAAAATCAAATAACAGATGTCAAAAAGTCAAACATAGACATACAGAAACAAATAAGTGAAAACGAAAAGAAACTAGAATATGACAGACACACAAAGAAACTCAATGAGTTAAACGTAGAGAAAAAGAAGAAAGAAGAACAACTGAAAGAACTAAGTACAGAGGAATATGCGAAAAAAGTGTCAGAAAAAGCAGCAGAAGTAGCAAAAATGGAACAAGATGTTATAAATTTGAAAAACCATACTACTCAATATAAAGTACTGAAAGATGAAGAAATAAAACAAAAAGCCCTGAAGACATATATGGATAGCGATGAGTATAAAAAAGAAGTTGAAGCAAATGTAAAGGCAGAAAAACTTTTACAGTTGCAAAACCAAACCGTACAGTATGAAAACTTAGCACAAGAAAGTAAAAATAACGACGCAGCCATGCAAAAGGCAATGAAAAGCGCAGAATATATAAAAGCTAATAATGACTGGTTAGACGCCCAAGCCAACGCTAAAGCAGCCCAACTTATAGGGTCAATAAGGACAAAAATACAAGCGGATGAAGACAGTTCAAATGAAGCTTTAACGAATGCTGACTTTAAGAACGCCTTCGAAGCTCTTCATAGTAAGGTGAAACTAGTGAACGACTTCTCATCTGGAAAGAAACTGAAGTCTGAAGGTTTCGACAAAGAGTTAAAAGAAGTAGCACAAAATATGACGAAAATAACAGATGCAGCAACGAGACAGGCAGTTCAAAGTGCCCATGACGCCGTTAGAACAGCTGTTGTGGAAAGTCAAGAAAAAGAGTTACAACAGACCAAAAGAGACCTAGTAAATGCTTTCTTAAGAACGAAAAGTCAGGTAGGACATTATGCTGCAGATGGAACATATGTGCCAGCTGGTGGAACTTATATACCAGCTGGTGGAACTTATATACTAGCTAGTGGAACTTATATACCACCAAACCCTCCAAGAGAAGCACCTGCACCAGGACTACCTAAAACATTTACATCGTCACATGGACACAGACACAGGCATGCACCAAAACCAACACAACAACCAACAGTTCAAAATCCAGCACCACAACAACAACAACAACCAGCACAACAACCACCTCCACAAAACCAGCACAGCAACCAACAGTTCAAAACCCTGCACAACAACCACCTCCACAACCAGCACAACAACCACAAACAGAGCAAGGACATAAAAGAAGTAGAGAACAAGGAAACCAAGATTTCTTAAAAATGCTTAAGGAAGAATATGGTTACCCAGATACTCTTGACTTTAGTGACAGATATAAAGAAGCTATTAGAAAGTTCAAGGAAGGAAATACAGACCCGAACCTATTTAGCTTTATGGTTCAGCACCAAATGGGATATAATTTCAAACCTGGAAAATACAAGCTCGCTAAGGGATATGATTTAATAGCATATCATCCAAATGACATGAACGAATTTACTCCGAGATATTTGGTGTCAGAGCTAAATGACAATTCAACTCTCTTCATGAAACGCGTAAAAAATAGAGACGGAACGAAAGAAGAAAGGTTTATGAGTCCGGATGACTTAGATAGGGAACTTTTTAAAAACGGTCTCGGAATATATGAAATGCCAGCAGATGAGGTACAAGAAACTCAACAGGAAGAAGTTCAGATACAACCAGACATGGAAGAAATAGTTCAGCAACAACAGCTAGAAGAGCCTGAAGGAAACGAACAAGTCCCTCCTTTGGAAACTAACCTCACAGAACTAGATGAAGATTTGGAACAGCCGAAAAATCTTGACCCTCAACAAGAGTATGAGGTGAATATGGAATCTTTCCAAGAGTCTAAAAAAAATTCGGCTGACATAGTAGAAGAATATCGAAAAATGTTTGCCGACATACAAAAGACTCCAACATCAGATGAAAATATTCAGCATAGAATGGAAGTACTGAAAGATAATGTACGCAAATACAACAATCCTTTTTACTTACGACCATATAACGTTCAATCTTTGGCTGAACTCGGTGAAAATAAAAGGTTAAATTTCAACAAAACATATAGAAATGAAACATTGTTTAAAGTTCATTCAGAACCTAACCAATATGGAAACAAACCTACTTTTGTTTCTGCAGACTATGGAACTACAATGAGATGGGGTCATAAAGCTAATCCGGATAGGTGGTTCATAAACTTACAACCACAATTCCAAGAAGTTGTAGACGCAATGGAAGTGAATGGTGAACCAGATATAGCTGGTATTTTCAGCGCGGCTTTAATGCCATTGAAAGATATGAAAGATGCAGATATTTTGAACCAGTATGAAATGAACATGGCTGATGGAAATATAACACCTGACGTTCTAAAACATTTATCTCAAAGAACTACACAGAACCATAGAGATGGTATATTTGGTGAAGAGTTTAGAAAGACAGTTAGGGAGAGAGAAGGAAGAGAACCTATTGTACATGACCTTGCAAACGAAAGTTTACAAAATGTCATAAAAACTTACTTTGCAGACAATGAACCGAGAAGGGATGAATATTTAAGAAAACTCAAATGGACAGTACCAAATGAAATGTTAGTATTGAAAAACATGTTCCTTGACAAAATAAAACCAACTACAGAAATAAATGACGAAAGACTGAAACATTGGGTAAAAGCTTTCCCATTCACAAAAGATATTATTGGTAACATGGAAAGAAAACCAGAATGGCTACAAAAACATATATTTGGAAACGAGCTTATTCCATATGGACAAGCTCTGTTTGAAGAGCTTGAACCGGAAACTCAGGAAAGAGTCATGCAAACAATACGCGAAGACTCAAATACAAACTATGACAAAATCTTTCTAGGATATAGGTTACCTGAGATGGGCGACCAGAGCCCAAAGGCAAAAAGGACATGGGAAATTTACAACATACTAGGTGAACATGAGGCAAAGATGCAACAACTTGAAGCAGAGGGCAAGTTACCAAAAGCGACACCAAAGAAGAAGAGAAGAGTAGAACAAAGTGAAAGTAGTGAAGAAGTAACTTCATCTAGTGAAAGTAGTGGCAATGAAGGAAAAAGAAGAGTTAAAAACTCAGTCAGGAAGAAAGTAAAGCTTGGTCCGAGTGGGTTCTATTATGACATATAAATCCAACTATTCTATATTTTTACCCATATGAAATGTACGCCGCTCAGAATATAACGCCAACAGTTTTGGATGCCATGAATGGAAATGTTTCCGAATGGTATAACGAATGCGACAATGCCATTAGAAGGTCAGAAATAGTTCCTGGAACTTACGAATATACAACTGCTGTTTCTTATGGAAACGTAGGTGAGTTTGGAGAAGGTTCTTCAACAACAGTAGATATTGCTTGCGACAGGTTTCATATTATTTCTATTGACAACTCTTTCTTATACGTGGAACAAGACATTGAAATAAAACCTTCTGCCAAGTTGTCTGAAAAGAAAGGTTGCAATGGAATTTTCTATGTCGGATACCAATATGCTCCAGAAGTTTTCATGGGATATAAGATATATTCTAACTCTGACTTAGTTCAAACAGTAACATGGGCAAACTATGAATGGTTCGCTTTAAGAAACTCAGTACAACCACAAGCTAGAGAACAAACAGACCAGTATGCAACTATTGAGAAAATAAGAAGACTTGACCCTAACGTTCCAGGAGTTTATGTTAACCTTTCTGGTTCAGATGGAACTGCTGCCACTAAAGTAAAACTGAAACTTAGAGTTCCTTTGTCATCTTTCCTCATCTTCAGGTTTTTAAGATACTTGCCAAACTGGGCAGGAAAAATTTCTATCGAACTTACTCCAAGCAAAAATAACTTAGTCATTGCACCAACACAAGACCCATTCACTCTTACAGACGTAAAGGGAACAAATAAAACGTCATTCGCCGAATTTTGCAAAGACAAAGTTGACTTAGACTTTGGTTTCTCAAACCTCAACACTGAAGTAAACTATTATTTCAATGCTGCTGGAGATGCTTGGGACCCAGTTAAGTTCACATGCGAAAAATTTGAATGCAAGAGAATAGAAAGCAGACTTGCAGTCTATATGTTGGACCCAGATATTTCAAATGCTTTAGCTGCCAAATATATTGCAGTTCCACTTATGTTCCCTATACACCAAATATCTGTCAAAGACTTTGCAGGTGAAGTTGGAAACCAAAGTGCTGACCCAGGTGCAAGAACAGATATTGCCTTAACAACTGCAATGAAACATGCAGATACTATGTTTGTTCTTTTCAGACGAACTATAAATGACTATTCTTGTTTCTACAACCCTGGTATTAAATATCATATAAACATAGATGGCAAATATTATCCAAGAGAAGAATATTCTACAGTTGAGGATATGAGGTCATACAACTTGACATTAGATGCTATGAACTTTAACAACAACTTCACAACAACCATTAACCCTGAAATGCAAAGTTCTATTATGCCATATGTGAAAGTATGGACCCATACAGGAGGTCAAAAAACTCAATATACAAATGGAGACCGTTCAAACTTTTGGCTTGGCATTCCATTTGCTGACTCAGAAGACTTTATGGGTGGTATTTCAACTGTTGGTACAGTTCAAATACAATATACTGGTGACAGAGACGGTCCAGATGAATTGAAAGCAAAGAAGTTTACAAAACCAATAGCACTTTTCACGGAAGATGCTCTTTTGAAAATTCGTTCGATGAAACCTGCTGGGGCTCCTCAGATTGGCATAACGACAGCTTCCATCGAGCAGATTTTGGCAGCAGGTCAGTAAGTTGTTCTTGAACTGACTTCTCTCCGTCAAATATTGACAGTACGCCAGTTTTGACATAATATTGTATTATAAACTTTCCTTTAGAAATATCTGTAAGTTTTGAAGTTATATTTTTGTCTGCTTCAAGAACTTTCACCATTTCAGTTATACCAACTTTCTTTGCTTTATGAAAATATTTAGGTTCAGCAAAGACTGCTATTCTATAACATTTTCCATTGTTTGTGTAAAGAACTATTCTGTCAATGTATTTGTATTGTTTGTGTGTGTAAACTTTGTTTTGCTTCAATTCGAAGAGATATCTGAATACGTCCATCTTTTTATTCTAAGTAAAATGTCATTTCCGAAAAATAGAAGTGTAAGTGTTTCAAAAGGTTTAATGGCGGTGGCAGATGTGAAGTTAAATTCACCAACTCAAACAAACAGTCAAAGTGTTGTTGTCAATGTCAAAGACAGAGATGTTGAAGTGGGGAAACCATACGAAGACGAAGATGGTATAACAATAGTTCCTGTAAAAGAACAACCAACATATCCTGAAGTTAGCAGAGACTTAAGTTCTGTTGCAGATATTCGAAACGACTACCAACAACTGAAAGACAAACTTAAAACTCAGGAGAAGATTTGTCAAGCTTTAAGTATAATGTTAAACTTGGTCGAACACAACCCTGTAAAAGTGAACTCATATGTCATTGCACCTCATGAAGTTTTGAAAGAACTATTGAAACTTTTGACAGAGGCAGACGATATAAACATCAAAGAAATAGAACCCGACATTAGTTGCTGTGGTGTTTCATATAATGTCATTGACAAGATATACGTTATGAAAGGAGGTGAAACGTTGAACTTAAAATATAGTTTCCCAGACGTTATAAAAATATTTGACGACCACAACATTTCATTAAAATTTATTTGCTAAGTAAATGGCAGAAGACATAATGGTTTATACTATTACGACTAAAAACCCTGAGTCATATAATTCTATAACAACAAACTTACAAAGTCCTCAAGGACGATATTGTAAACTAACCTTAAACACAATGACGACTAAAGCCTGTTTTGCTCTTTTGACACCAGAAGACTTTATTGTTGTGAATGGTAAAAAATACTCCTTTGAAGATACTTACTCAGATATACCACCAACAGGTTTTGTTGACTTATTTAATACTTTAAGGACGGGTGTAACATGTGCTGCAACTAGAGCAGGTTTCATTATGTTTGAATGTCCGACTGAGTTTACTATAAACGATATGAGTTATAATACAAAACTTATATCTGGTTTTTACTACCAACAGTTTCCTATAACAGGAAAAGGTGTCATACAAGGAATGTCTGTTCCATTGACTTTAAGCACACCAATCTTATATATTGTTTCAAACTTAGGTTCAAAGTGTTATTCGAATGTCGACAGAAACTATTATGACCAAAAGATACTTATGCGTATAAACAATACTTTCTCTGCTGGTTTGCCTATTGTTCATTCGAATGCAGAGTTTTCAGCTTTAGTAAACTCAAACACTTTAGCAAACATAAACTTAACCTTAGTTGACGCAAACTTTGTTCCTGTAAAACTTTTATGTCCTATGTATTTGTCAATGACGGCAGAAAGTTTCGAATTGGAAGATGCAACTGGTGAAAGTATTGTATTACAAGAACAACTTCAACAACAAATAGCTCAAGAACAACAAATGCAACAAATGGAACAAATGGAACAACAAGCTCAAGAATAAAAAAATATTTTTTTTTATTTTTATAAAAAAATGTACAGAATAGATGTTTCAGATTTTTATGACTTCCAAGCATTCAGAAATATGTGTCCATTTCGAGACTATAACAAAGCAGTCGAGAATTTGAAACGTTTAGTCATTTATGTTGACTCTGCCCCAGAATGTTATGTCATGAAAGAATGGGATGTTGTCTTTAACAAACCAAGAGCAACAATAGTGTCTGAACAAGAATGTAGACAGAAACTTAAGAAAATAAAAGTTGTACAAGTTGGAAGGAAGATGTTAGATGCTTGGGATATCTTATTGTCAAAGTTAGAAGATTTTTCAGTTCGAGGTATAAAGTTCTATACACCATCTCCAAACTTCTATTCTATCTTCACTGGATATAAATACGAACAAGTAGAATGGACTTTCAAAGTTAACGCTCCAGAGGATCATAATAAGACAAAGTTACTTGTTGTTGTTGAGTTCGCCGCCAATCATACATCCGAGTTAGGTACCGGCAATGTTACATATTCTGACACACTCTCCACACCAGTTATCGATAGAGTTCTTTACAACGATGGCAACGAAGTAATTTCAGGCAATTTATACTCAGCCAAAATCATACTCAAAAGTAACTTAACAATTACAAAGACATATTATCTCTTTGCAACAGAAAGCAACGCTTCCAGCGCCTCTGTCACTAGCGTCAAAACATCACAAAATGTTAGCACTGCAACAGCCGTAGCAAGCACGAACAAGACAGAATGGACTTTCAAAGTTAACGCTCCAGAGGATCATAATAAGACAAAGTTACTTGTTGTTGTTGAGTTCGCCGCCAATCATACATCCGAGTTAGGTACCGGCAATGTTACATATTCTGACACACTCTCCACACCAGTTATCGATAGAGTTCTTTACAACGATGGCAACGAAGTAATTTCAGGCAATTTATACTCAGCCAAAATCATACTCAAAAGTAACTTAACAATTACAAAGACATATTATCTCTTTGCAACAGAAAGCAACACTTCCAGCGCCTCTGTCACTAGCGTCAAAACATCACAAAATGTTAGCACTGCAACAGCCGTAGCAAGCACGAACAAGACAGAATGGACTTTCAAAGTTAACGCTCCAGAGGATCATAATAAGACAAAGTTACTTGTTGTTGTTGAGTTCGCCGCCAATCATACATCCGAGTTAGGTACCGGCAATGTTACATATTCTGACACACTCTCCACACCAGTTATCGATAGAGTTCTTTACAACGATGGCAACGAAGTAATTTCAGGCAATTTATACTCAGCCAAAATCATACTCAAAAGTAACTTAACAATTACAAAGACATATTATCTCTTTGCAACAGAAAGCAACGCTTCCAGCGCCTCTGTCACTAGCGTCAAAACATCACAAAATGTTAGCACTGCAACAGCCGTAGCAAGCACGAACAAGACAGAATGGACTTTCAAAGTTAACGCTCCAGAGGATCATAATAAGACAAAGTTACTTGTTGTTGTTGAGTTCGCCGCCAATCATACATCCGAGTTAGGTACCGGCAATGTTACATATTCTGACACACTCTCCACACCAGTTATCGATAGAGTTCTTTACAACGATGGCAACGAAGTAATTTCAGGCAATTTATACTCAGCCAAAATCATACTCAAAAGTAACTTAACAATTACAAAGACATATTATCTCTTTGCAACAGAAAGCAACGCTTCCAGCGCCTCTGTCACTAGCGTCAAAACATCACAAAATGTTAGCACTGCAACAGCCGTAGCAAGCACGAACAAGACAGAATGGACTTTCAAAGTTAACGCTCCAGAGGATCATAATAAGACAAAGTTACTTGTTGTTGTTGAGTTCGCCGCCAATCATACATCCGAGTTAGGTACCGGCAATGTTACATATTCTCTTGGAAAGTCTCCATATTTATCTGCGCCAACTGTTGTTGCTGAAAATCATACAGGACCATTCAAGGCCGGTGAATATATTCCAGTTAAAGTTACATTACAACACTTTGAGGCAAAGACAGGAAACTTCCAATATAGATTCTATGCAGATCAGAAATGGATAGATCTCCCAGACGACAATGTAACTGAAGTAGAAACCCCATCTGCAATTAAGAAATTACATGCCGACGAAGGCAAAACATATCTACTCAACATTCCAGCTCCAAAGTATGAAGATATCAAAGAAGATGGGAAAGTTAAACTTCAAATTAGGTTAGCTGGATCCAAAGATCAAGCTCAATCCAATATCATTGAAACAGAGGTTTCACTTCAGAAACAACAATACGTTGCACCAAGCCCTGATGATTCCAAGCCAACTCCAACACCTGAAAATAGTGGACTTACTGGTGGACAGAAGGCTGGTATTGTTATTGGCGTTCTTCTTGCTGTTATCCTTATTATTCTCATCATCTACTTCGTTTTCTGCAGGAAACCATCTAAAGATAAATCATCATCTGATATCCAAGATGATTCCGGCTCCGGTGTTAATGTGTAATTTAATTTAATTAAGGATGTCAATTTGGAAGAAAAGTGAGAAAATTCCTAAAATGCTAAAAATGAATTTTCCAAACGTACTTTTTTATCTCATTTTTTTGATTTTGAAAAAAATTTGGAGAGAAGAACTCTTCGTTTTTGAATTTTGTCACGATGGTTTTAAAGTATAGGGTGTCCAAAGGTGTGTTTAGCACAAACCTGAATACTGCGAATAGAAATAAACAAGTTACATATATATAAAGTTTATTTAAATATAATCACCATTGGATTCAATCACGCGTTCGCAGCGATCGATCCAGGCTTGAAAGACACGCTTTAAATCATCATGAGAAAATTGCTCAAATTGCTCTCTTACAAAATTTTCAAGATCATCTGGACTCGCGAATTCGCGTCCTTCAGCTCTCTTTTTTAGCGTGCCGAATAAATAAAAGTCAGAGGGTGCAATATCAGGTGAATAAATTGGGTTTGGAACAACTTTGACATTGTTTTCCACCAAGTAATTCATTACCTTATGACTTTTGTGAACTCTTGAATTATCAAAATGAATTGCAAACTTTTGTTTTTGTTGTTTGGATTTCTCAAACTCATCAGAATTGATAATTTGAGTAAGAACATTGTCAATTAGATACTGAGCATTCATCGTATTAGGTTTTTGAAGAATATCAATTGCGATGATGTCATTTACGCCCCAAAAAACCGACAACATCATCATTGGTGTGTCAATTTTTTTCTTCGGGAATGTTTGCGGATTTTTCTCGTAAACGAAAAAGGGGATTTGACGGAGTCAAATCCCCGCTCGCAAAAAGTGGACTTTACATGTCAAATTTTATATGCATGTAATGTCCACTTTTATGAGTTTTAGGAAGGAATTGGAAGCCATGAGTTACTGACATTTCATCAGTATCTCATAGCCTCCAATTCCTTCTTAAAATGGGAGAAACTTTGTCCGAATAGTTTAACATTCGGACAAAGTTTCTCCCATTTTAAGAAGGAATTGGAGGGTAAGAGATATACCATATGAATGTATATCTCTTACCCTCCAATTCCTTCTAGAAAGTGTCCAAACTTTGGGTTAATTGCAAACTATTAACCCAAAGTTTGGACACTTTCAAGTGGAGATGGAAGGCTTTGGGGTATATATTAATACAATATACCTCAAAGCCTTCCATCTCCACTACAAATGGGAGAAACTTTGTCCGAATAGTTTAACATTCGGACAAAGTTTCTCCCATCTTTCAATGTAATTGCTACCTGTGAGGTACTGACTTGAAGTCAGTGCTTCACAGGTAGCAATATCCAAAAATTTAAAAACATTTTATCAGTTCGTTAAAGAACTAGAGCCTCCTAGGTACTGAACCAGAATCAGTGCCTAGGGGACTCTAGTGATCTATATAAATCTGAGAAACTTTGAGGAAATTGTTCGACATTTCCTCAAAGTTTCTCAGCAATTTAGCGAGGAATGTTCGTTATCGTGTAGATATTTATAATATATACATGATAACAAACATTCTCCGCTAAAAGATGTAAAATCTTATAAGAAATGATTGCAAAAGAATAACAAATTGCAACAAATTTTATATGAAACTGAACCTTATGAGGTAGTGATTCAAGATCACCGCCTCATAAGATTCAGTTTCAATCTCAAGTATCTCAAAAGTAAGGCTCTATTTTTTGCCATGTAAAGTGTCACTTTACTGTCAAACCGTTTTTATCGTTTTCGTTTACAACATTTTCATCCTTCGGGATCCATATGATTTTGGCTTCTGTTGCATATTGAAACCAAGACTCGTCCCCTGTTACTAAAAAGCGAAACTTCTTGGATTGATACGCACCCAATATAGAGAGGAGCTCTTTCGAAGATTGGACTCTAGATTTTTTTTGAACTGAATTAAGGTTGTGCGGAACCCAACGTGTATACGCTAGTTTGTAGTTCAAATAATTGTGCAGATAATAACTGACTGTTGTACGTGGTATCTTTGTCATCTCCTCTATCCTTCTAAGTGATGCTCTTGGGTCTTCATCTAGCGCTTGAAGAATTGCTTTGATTTTTCTTTGATCCGGCGATTTTTTGTCAATTTTTATGATGGGCGCCTTTTTGTTCATGAAGTGATACATCCTAACATGATACGTTACAGTGGAATAGCTAGGAGCATCCATACCGAAGCATTTTACCAATGTCTCGTAGATTTTTTTACAGTCTTTGCATTTTTTGCAAGAGCGAGGATGTTTTCTTTATGATTCATTAAAAAAATGAAAAAAATCCCGCCAAAATTTCCCGCGAAACCGCCTCTTGTCTCAAAATTCATTTTATATCCCGGCATGGCGCCAAAATACAACATACTCATCATATACATATATTCATATTTTTTATTATATATTTATAATCAGCATATATCTCCTTTAATAGTCTCATATAGAGCGCTGTGCTAAACGCACCTTTGGACACCCTATATATTATACACATGTATTGATATTACTATTTTTGTATATTTTAAGAGAAAATTATATTCTCCTAAAGTGAAAACAATTTTCCAAATTGCAGCTCCTTCAAAGATTTCTGAAGACTCAACGGTTAAAATTACAGTTTCTATCACAGATCCAGCTGGTCAAACTGCTACCTCTTTATATTAATATAATATTTATTTTGATATATTTTTTAGTTTAACTTTTTTTCTTTGATAAATATTTTATTTTATATTTTAAACCCTTTATTTTTTAATTAAATCATGTCTTGTAAATCAAATTACAACATGGCAAACTTTTGATTCGATATATATAGTTTACGTAACAAGTGATAGCTCCATTAGAAAGCTGAGTTTTGAAAATTACAATACATAGCATATCATTTCCAGACTTTCCCACTTTATTTTTTTTTTATTTTTTTTTAAAATGTTTCGTAATTTCAGGATGCTTTTCCCCTTTAACTTTGTTAAATGCGTAATTTTTTTCTATCTGACAACTGGCTTGAAAGATCATTGAAAATGCGATATAAACAATTTCATTTTTTTTCGACTTTTTTTTATAAATAAAGAAAATAAATATACAAATAAAATTATTTCTTAATTATTTTGTCATATTTGACAATTATATCCTGTCTCAAAGTATCCAAATCCGCAAACTGTGTTGCGTATCTCGAAGTGTCTTCGTCGTACGGCTTAATTACATCAGCCCTATCCAAGAACATCATCAAATGAAACGCGAGAGCTTTGTATTTTATCTGCATCAAAATTGCCAAAGCAGGATGGAAATCTCTTATTGATATGAACAGCAACAAAGCGTTCATTGCATTTCCAGTATCCAAGAAGTGGTGGGCGGCTCTTCTCAACAAACTCTTCGACTCATTCGAAAACTCTTCCAATTTGCAGACTTCGACAGAATCTTCCCATCTTCCGTTGTCCTGAAGATATCTTGCGGCAGAAAGATTAGCGCCAGCTAAATGCATCAATATACAGCCTTCTATAAATCTGTGCTGTGCAAAAAGTGGAACAGCGGTTGTTATCAAAAATTCTGTCACGTTTTGTGGCAAAATTTTATCTTCGTAACCGAGAAGCAACGCCGAACAAATGCTTGCCACTATTGTGAACTCGCTTTTGTTGGAGAGACTCTTGAAAACTTCGACAGCTCCTCTTCTATCACCCATTCTGAACTTGAACAACAAGTTGAAAATGGCAGAAATCGGAGTATCTGCAGGAGAAAACAGAGAAGATTGAATCCTCAACGCGGAAACAACTTCTTCTTTCCCTCCAAACATGGAATGCCGTGCTTGCAACCTCGGACCTCCCAAACTACGTGAAACACACTTCCAAATAATGGAATCAGTTGGAAATCCATGGTCATTAGCTATCTCAGCTATTTGAAGTGCTTCTGACCATGTTCCTGTAGTAGGATTCGTTAATAATTGCTCACCCATAAGCTCTAACCGTTGCTGGGCGGTTTTTAGCGGTTTTAAGAGGGCAGGTGAAGTGATTCTTTTTACAGATCTCCAGTCTCTTGCAATAACGAATTTCACGGCTTCGTCATTGAGCGGGGAGACGAGGACGAGTCCATTTCCTGTTACAGCGAATGAGGAAACAGAAAAAGGACAACTTTCCACTTTTTCAAGTGAAAAACCAAATTTTCCGTCTCTCGCGTGTACGTACAATCCGCTGGATGATCTCTCGAACTCTATCCTGTCTATGTCGATGAAAGGAGAGTATGTTTGCTTCGATGTACCGAAAGCAAAGTCGTAAAACATAATTACGCCGTCTGTGTCAGCAGTTATGATGCAATCGCCTTTCCAAGCAAGACAAGTTGTCCTGGAGTTCTCCCGTGAGTTACGCAGCCTCAGAACAGGCATCTGTGCTATGCCGTTCTTGTATGTGTAGACTTGGATTTCTCCGGTAGATAATAATACGGCGAAATTGGGAGTATCGCCTTGGAAACATGTTGCTGGTATTCTGGATACTTGGACTGCAACAGCGGTGATGGATGTTTGAAGAGTCATCGGCTTTTGTTTGACATCATAAAAAATACCAAGGTCGTATTTGCCGTGGACGAAAACGCCGAGCTCCTCTGAACATATTAGGTCTGTGGCAGGGCCAAGGCGAGTGTGGATTGGAATAACTTGGCGCTTGGGAAGATTTATTGATCCACACTCGGTTTTTGAGTACCACAGAAGGACATCTTTGGTAAGGAACTTGATCTTTTCAATGGATGTGCTGGAT
This sequence comes from Trichomonas vaginalis G3, assembly GCF_026262505.1. Taxonomy (NCBI): domain Eukaryota; phylum Parabasalia; order Trichomonadida; family Trichomonadidae; genus Trichomonas; species Trichomonas vaginalis. The sequence goes on along the minus strand of NC_067207.1, from coordinate 7,891,095 downwards.
GCAAGGTAGTTCTGTGTGTATTTCCCTTCTGAAACGTCTGCGAAAATTATCTTTCCGGTTGGAGTGCCGAAAGCAAGGATTCCGTCGTAGAAATCGTAACAGGTTGGTATCTGTGGTATAATTTGAGACTGCGCGATGACGTAAGGTATATCATCTTTTATGGCAAACATAACTAAGCCATTTGATGGAGAGAACGCGATGTATCGCTCGGGAAGTGCACGGTTACATGCAGCGGATAGTGGTAAATACTTCGATTTTAAGTCAAACAGCTCTCTTTTCAATTTTATTGTTCCTGATTTTGTAAAAATGTAGTCTTCGTTACAGATATAGATACTGAGTGACGAGTCTTGACCATAAACTGTAATTTCGTTGTCATTTGTTAAAGAAGGAAGCAGTTTATGGAAAGATGATTGGGATGATTCATCGATTACAAGATTTCGGCCAGATTTGGTCGCTATGTTAAACGTAAGTATTTTTCCTTCAAGCATAATTAATAAAATATTACTAATATGGGGATGATGTTGAATTTCTACGATTTTTTCTGATTTATCTAAAGTATGGGATTGAGATTGAGATGTTGGAGCCTGCTTGGCATTCTTTGACGTGATAATTGTAAAGGATGGACCATTAGAATATAGAATTGCAGTGAATATATCTGAACTATTAACAGCCATCCTTGTATATGTACCAGGAACATCTATCTTCCAAAGTATTCGTGAGTTTTTCGCTTGATCTTCAGCTTCATACGGCCAAAAATCGATACTATAAATTGTATTTGGTTCTGCAAAGCCTAAAACGATTTTACGGGACCATTGAAGCTCCGATACATACTGAGCTTCAGATACTTGACGAGTGATTCCGAGTGTAAGACCTGATTCACAATCCCATAACAAAACTCTTCCGCAATCGTCTGAAATTGCAAGATAAGGTAGCTCATAGTGGAATTTAAGGCAAGTTATGTTAGAATTTAGAATTTCAATGGATCATAAGAAAGAAATATCATTTTTAGTAGTTTTATAGAGATAAATTGTGCCTTTACCGGCTAATGCAAGTAGCCCACATGCTTCCCAGTCCATGCTCCCTGTGTTGAACACTTTACTAGGTGGACAAAGTGAAGCAAATCGTATCTTAGCTTTATTAAAAGGATTCGCTTGCATTTTTTTTATAAATTGATATCGTCAAAAATTTTAATTCTACAATGTTTTAAATATATTAATATTTAGTTGTACAGAATCAAATCACATCTACTTGAAAAAAAAAGGTAGTGGGGCTTCCAGGCGCGTTGCGCCCTCTAGCCCCGAAGATGTTTAGTATAAAACCGCTTTTTAACTTCACTTAAAATGCCACGTAAGCTACGTAAGAATATACGTAAGAGGAAGGGAGCATTGAAACATCCAATAGTAAAACTGACACCACAACAACAGTTGCAACAACAAATGCTGAATGACCCCACTATGTTGCAACAAATGTCAAGCAACCCTATGCTTTTAAACCGAGTTATTGGTGCACAGAGTGGAGGTTTAAGAGCGGCACTTTTAGCGAAAATGGCAGGCTATGGTGGAGCTGCAGACGGAACAGCTTATAACCCTCAAAGTCAAATGAATTTGAGTTCACTCAAAAATCAAATAACAGATGTCAAAAAGTCAAACATAGACATACAGAAACAAATAAGTGAAAACGAAAAGAAACTAGAATATGACAGACACACAAAGAAACTCAATGAGTTAAACGTAGAGAAAAAGAAGAAAGAAGAACAACTGAAAGAACTAAGTACAGAGGAATATGCGAAAAAAGTGTCAGAAAAAGCAGCAGAAGTAGCAAAAATGGAACAAGATGTTATAAATTTGAAAAACCATACTACTCAATATAAAGTACTGAAAGATGAAGAAATAAAACAAAAAGCCCTGAAGACATATATGGATAGCGATGAGTATAAAAAAGAAGTTGAAGCAAATGTAAAGGCAGAAAAACTTTTACAGTTGCAAAACCAAACCGTACAGTATGAAAACTTAGCAAGAAAGTAA